>NC_086008.1:355000-385000 GCF_030014385.1 Trichomycterus rosablanca
CCCCCCAAAGCAAATCATCAAGAGTTCAAGTTCAAGAGGCTTTATTTTCATTTCAGCTCCTATACAAGAACATACTGAAATAAAACCACATTCCTCCAGGACCAGGACCAGGATTAGGACCAGGACAAGGATCAGAATAAGGACCAGGACCATGATCAGGATTGGGACCAGGATCAGGACCAGGATGAGGATCAGGACAAGGATCCTGGTCTTGATCCTCATCCTGGTCCTGATTCTGACCAGGTCCTGGGTTCGATTCCCAACTCACTCACTCAGTCACTTACTCACTCAGTCATTAACTCAGTCATTAACTCAGTCATTAACTCACTCACTCACTCACTCACTCACTCACTCACTCACTCACTCACTCATGTGTATCGCCTGACCCCCGCTGGAGGGCGCTGTTGGTGTTGATGTTTACTTGCTCAGTAACTCTTTAATCTTTATGTGTTTATTAGTGATTTTTGTCCACCGAGCGTTTTTATTTTTAATAAAGCAGAAACGCGGTGTTTTCTGGAGCGTGTGCTTCTGCTGCATCATGATGTTCTGAGCTGCTCTGCTCACTCAGAACGAGGTTTTCATCCAGGTTCTTCATGCTGAAGCCCTCCAGCAATTACTGATGAATAAAGACTCGACGCTTCCTGTCCAACACCGCTGGAGTGTGTCACGTTAATCCAGTGAAAAAAACCTAAACCTTCATCTGGAGGATCTTCATCACTCACTCAGGTTCTGATCAGATTTCAGATCATCAGCACGACGATGATTAGTGACGGTTCACCTCCATATTAAAAGTATCACAAACATCTACTGGCAGTAACATTTCCATCATCGTGTTCAGGTTTCACACTAAGATTTGAGTCTCCAAATTCTGGAAGCTTCAGTCTCAGTTCAGTATAAATGATGGTATCTGTTCCAGTCGAGACCTTTAGAGCTTCTGCTCCAGAGGATTGGGACTCAAACTCACAACCTGAATACAAAATCAGACATGGATAAAAGAGAAGAAACGTCATGTTTATAAGAACCATCATGGTTCTACATCTTCATCACTTCTCCTGAACCATCATGAAGAAGCTTCACAACAAAGCTCGTCTATAGAGCCATCGATGGACCAAAGGCTACCTACATGAAGATCCTGATTGTACACTTAGGAACCACACATCTTCTCCTCTATCATGATGAATGCATCATCCGAACAGTTTGGGGATCGCCCAGTGCTTTTTAATGTTGGGTGAGCTTTGAAGCTTCTCTCGGTCACTTGTGGTTTAGGCTGCATATATGAGAAACGGCAAAACCACAAGATGCAATTGCTGTTTTGTTCGGCGCTCGGCTTGATCAGTAAACCCTCACCAGCGTGTGAATCTGATCTGAATCTGCATCAGTGTGGAATAAGGTGCAGATCCAGGGTTACAGCTCCACATGTATCTGTGTTTATCTGGATTCTCCTCCCTGTTTCACTTTTAAACTTGTGTTACAGCTCCAGCTTCTGAGAAACGGTGAGAATCAGAATCAGCTTCTCCCAGAGTCTAAAACGCTTCTGGTTCAGAATAAAGCTTAACGTGGTTTAATGTAGTAAAAGAAGGAGACAGGAGCACTAAACTTCTCTTCATTATTACTGCTCATAAGTTCCTCCACTAATCACATTCCTCACTCGCTGTTTTACTACAGTAAGTCACGCTAAGTTTTGTTTGTACAGTCGCTTTTACCACCTCGTATGCCTTAAAACAGTTTCCACAGTGAAGCTGCTGATGATCTGCGGGGTGATTGATGGATTTTCTGATTAAAAATCACGTTTTTATGTAAATAAAAGGACTCAGAAGAGAAGCTCATCATCATCATCATGAACATCAGGCTGAGATGTGACAGGAGAGCAGGAGAGCGTCTCTGGTTCCTGACGTTATTACTGTGGAACTGCTTCAGTGGGACGAATGGGAGCAATCGTGACTAAATGGAGGAGCCGAGGGTTTAATAACTGGAGCTGATGGACTTCCTGTCCACTTTACGGTCTCAGTGTTTGAACTCGGAGCTGCTCGGCTGAATATCATCACGTCTCACTGATGGTTTGGAGACCAGGAGGTTTTAGGAGGTCGTTCAGATGAATCTGTACCAGTCCAGACTCGGTACTGGTGTTACATCTGGATCGTCCTCCAGCGCTGGAGCTTCGTTCTTCAATTCATCATTCCGTCGACACTCCACAGGCAGTGAAACAGCGCCAGAGTAAAAGTACTACCACCACCACGCTTTGCAGTAGGTACTGCTGTGTTGGGTTTGTTTGAGTTTTTCTATTTTTAATTTCCTGTGTTATCAGCAACCATCTTTGAGGTGATTTAGCAGCTTGTTCATGAATGAGAACCTGTAAACCTATAGCTGTTTAAAGCTTGCTTGACTGTGGACAGTTGGTGAACCCTCCAGATGAATTTTCTGAACGTTTTCTTGACAAACAGACCACTGTTCCATGTACTTTGTATGTAGATGATCTCAGGACCTGAAGGTGTTTGGTACTGTCAGTAAGGGCAGTTGTAGCCTACTGGTTAAGGTACTGGAGTAGTAATTCAAAGGTTGCAGGTTCAAGCCCCACTACTGCCAGGTTGCCACTGTTGGGCCCTCGAGCAAGGCCCTTAACCTTCAATTGCTTATACTGTAAACTGTCACAGTACTGTACGTCACTTTGGATAAAAGCGTCCGCTAAATGCCAAAAATGTAAATGTAATCTGTTCAGAGCTCCCCAGACTTTCCTACTGAAGTTCTAATGGTTTAGTCTGAGAGGTGCAAACGTGCTCTATACACGGTCAGCATTCCAATTCATCCCAAATGTGTTTGGATGAGGTTGAGGTCAAAACTCTGTGCAGCACGGTCAGTTTCTTCCACACTAAACTCACCAGACCTTGTCCCACAGAGGTCACTATAGGTCTTTAAACAGGACAGGGTATTCCCCAAACTGTTGATGTAGTATTTTGACTTTATTTACTATAACTGAGGGGTCCCGGTTATTAAAAACACCCTCGTTATTCCCGTTTCACACGGTGCAGTGTTCAGATCTCAGTCAGACTCGCACTGTGAGAACGTTTCTCTGCTCCAGGGTCCAGCAGTGGTGTGATTTAATGCTTTAATGCTTCAGCTGATGTTCAGCACTGTGCTCGGTGATCTTAGGCTTGGGTGCAGCTGCTTAAATATCAAAATCTGATCTCTGAAGCTCCTGATAAACAGTTCTGGTCTTCTTCTTCATCAGTGGTAGGTTCTCTAACCATGATCTGATGGTTTCTATTAAACTCTACGTGTTTGAACCCTTCATATCCAGTTCTGGTAGCCTGTAAGGCTTCCCGGCTGAGCTGTTGTCGCTCCTGGATGGTTTCTCAGTTATATGAGGTGAACGGAGTTCCAGAGTCATGCAGGTTTGGATCTCGGCGGAGCTTCTGTGTGGAATAATGAGGCCCTGCAGCACTGCAGCGTTCTCCAGCGCTAATAGAAGCTAATTGCTACATTTCTCTCATCAGGCGGAACAGTTTGAGCGTGTTTATTAAACGCTGTGATTACAACAGAAACAGCTTCATCTGAGAGAGAGGAAATATAATACAGATCTAACAGTCTGAGGCTCTGGTTACACCCAGAACACCCTGGGAGAGAGACTACTGCTCCATGCACTTTATACTGATGGACAGGTTGTACAAGGTTCTAAAGGTTCCTGAAATAGTGGCGTTCCAAACATCAATCTTTTTTATATATACACTGATCAGCCAAAACATTAAAACCACCTCCTTGTTTCTACACTCACTGTCCATTTTATCAGCTCCACTTACCATATAGAAGCACTTTGTAGGTTTAGGCATTTAGGTGGTGGATGATTCTCAGCACTGCAGTGACACTGACATGGTGGTGGTGTGTTAGTGTGTGTTGTGCTGGTATGAGTGGATCAGACAAAGCAGTGCTGCTGGAGTTTTAAACACCTCACTGTCACTGCTGGACCGAGAATAGTCCACCAACCAAAAATATCCAGCCGACAGCGCCCCGTGGGCAGCGTCCTGTAACCACTGATGAAGGTCTAGAAGATGAGCGACTCAAACAGCAGCAATAGATGAGCGATCGTCTCTGACTTTACATCTACAAGGTGGACCGACTAGGTAGGAGTGTCTAATAGAGTGGACAGTGAGTGGACGCGGTATTTAAAAACTCCAGCTGCGCTGCTGTGTCTGATCCACTCATACCAGCACAACACACACTAACACACCACCACCATGTCAGTGTCACTGCAGTGCTGAGAATCATCCACCACCTAAATAATACCTGCTCTGTGGGGGTCCTGACCATTGAAGAACAGCATGAAAGGGGGTAACAAAGCATGTAGAGAAACAGATGGACTACAGTCAGTAATTGTAGAAATACAAAGTGCTTCTATATGGTAAGTGGAGCTGATAAAATGGACAGTGAGTGTAGAAACAAGGAGGTGGTTTTAATGTTATGGCTGATCAGTGTATATTTATATATATTTGATGCATTTTCTCCCAGTTTATCGTGGTCAGTTTGTCTCCCCCTGCTGGTGGATCCCTGATTGTAGGTGAGGTGGGTATATTGTGGGTATATTGCTGCTCACGCCTCCTCCGACCCGCGTGCAGCCCTTAACGGAACCCTTTTCCACCCATGCACTCTGCACAGGCGCCTCTATCTGGGTCCTTACACAGCGTTTGAAGACCCCGCCCACATAGTCCGGTCAACCCACCCTAGCAGAAATGTGTCTGCTGCAGGCACTGCTAATTATGCCCGCTAGATGGCGCCCAGCCGACCGGTGACAACGAGGAGTTCAGAATTTCAGCGCTGGTGTGCTAGCGGAATATCCCGCTGCGCCACCTGGGAAACAGGTTAAGACTTTCCATCCCACCTCTCTGTAAGAATAGATGTTGTCACCGTAATGACGATGCTGTTGCCACGGATGCTGAGGTGCAGCATCAATCATGGGGTGTTTTGGGTCTTTTCCTCTCCCTGGGATCCACGCTGCACCCCCCCAGTTCCCCCTCAGCCTACCCCCCCCCCAGGTGAGCGAGTGACGGAGACGGATCGGGACGAATTCAGGGAAACGGAATATCGATAAACGGAGAGGAGGGGAAACATGGTGCGAGAGCGGCGCCTCTTAAACAACAACACTGAGGAACGAGCCGCGAGGGCCACGATTAATCACTCGCTACACACACACACACACACACACACACTCCTCTTATATATGTATACACACACACACAGTCTCAGTGTGATACATACACACACTCCCCTCCTATATACGTATACGTACACGCTGACACACACACTCACATACACACACACTCTTCTTTTATACACGTACACACACACACTCTCATACAGAGACACACTCACTCACACACACACACTCTCCTCTTATACAGACACAGACACACACACACACACACACACACACACACACAGTTGCAGCATCAGCATGATTTATGTCACCCAATAACTAAAATGAATATAAAGGAGTTTATATAAGAGCCGTTTTTATAACGTGTTCCAGCGTTTCTGAGAGAGTTTGTTGATTATATACGACTGTAATAATCATATACACACAGCACGGGGTCATGAGAGGTCATGTGTATATAATCTATATATAACATAGTAATTTATAATCTAGTATGTAAGACACTACATATATAATCTATTACACAATACATTTAACATCTATATATAACAGTGTGTATATAATCTATAATACAGCATGTATATAATATTTATCTATATATACATATATGTAAATATATATAGTACAGTATGTTTATAATCTGTACATGACACTACATATATAATCTATAATACAGTGTGTATATAATCTGTTTCACAGTATATATAAGATCTATATGTAAGTCAGTACGTATATATAATCTATAATACAGTATAAATGTGGTTTCCATGGTTACACAGTTTCTATATTCCTAAAGCCCTTTGTTCCTTGAGTGTTATTTATTTAGGGCCCAGAGTTCTATACCCTCTGTGTTTTATGTTATAGAGATGTATGTACATCTTTTAAGCCTCTTGTGTTTTTACTGTTATAGAGGGACAGAGACACCACGTGTGTTCGTCTAAATCTAGTCTCCCACTAACACTGCTGCACCTGCTGCCTTTAGTACTTGTTTTGCTTCACCGTGTGTGTGTGTGTGTGTGTGTATTTGGACGCTGCAGTGATTCCATCCTGATGAAGCTGAACGTTTTGCTCTGATGTTACAGAGCAGCCAGGCGTGGACGTTCCTACAGTCACTGATGCAGTGACTGAACACACACACTCGCCCCACTGCACTGTGTGTGTGTGTGTGTGTGTGTGTGTGTGTTAATCACGGGTGAAAGCCGCCGATCATGTAGCGGTTAAACATGCTAAGTGCTTGTGCTGGATGTTAAACGCTGCTGGATTAGATTTTCATGTTCAAGAGGCTAATCGTGTTTGGACAGTCTCACACACACACACACACACACACACACACACACACACACACACACACACACACACACACACACACACCACCTGTAGCACCGAGCTATTAACACACCATTACACTGCAGAGAGAGAGTGTAAGATTGTATTAGTGTGTGTATTAGTTTGTGTGTGTGATTTTGTATGAGTGTGTGTGTATGTAAGATTGTATTAGAGTGTGTGTGTATTAGTGTGTGTATTAGTGTGTGTGTGTAATTTTGTATGAGTGTGTGTGTATTAGTGTGTATAAGAGTGTGTGTATTAGTGTATGTAAGTGTGTATTAGTGTATTAGTGTGTGTGTGTGTTAGTGTGTATAAGAGTGTGTATTAGTGTATGTAAGTGTGTATTAGTGTGTGTGTATTAGTGTGTGTGTAATTTTGTATGAGTGTGTGTGTATTAGTGTGTATAAGAGTGTGTGTATTAGTGTATGTAAGTGTGTATTAGTGTGTGTGTATTAGTGTGTGTGTAATTTTGTATGAGTGTGTGTGTATTAGTGTGTATAAGAGTGTGTGTATTAGTGTATGTATTAGTGTGTGTGTATTAGTGTGTGTGTAATTTTGTATGAGTGTGTGTGTATTAGTGTGTATAAGAGTGTGTGTATTAGTGTGTGTGTATTAGTGTGTATAAGAGTGTGTGTATTAGTGTATGTAAGTGTGTATTAGTGTGTGTGTAATTTTGTATGAGTGTGTATAAGAGTGTGTGTATTAGTGTATTAGTGTATGAGTGTGTGTGTATTAGTGTGTATAGGAATGTGTGTATTAGTGTATGTAAGTGTGTATTAGTGTATTAGTGTGTGTGTGTTAGTGTGTATAAGAGTGTGTGTATTAGTGTATTAGTGTGTGTATGAGTGTGTATAAGAGTGTGTGTATTAGTGTATTAGTGTGTGTGTATGAGTGTGTATAAGAGTGTGTGTATTAGTGTATTAGTGTGTGTGTATTAGTGTGTATAAGAGTGTGTGTATTAGTGTATTAGTGTGTGTGTATTAGTGTGTATAAGAGTGTGTGTATTAGTGTATTAGTGTATTAGTGTGTGTGTGTTAGTGTGTATAAGAGTGTGTGTATTAGTGTAGTAGTGTGTGTATGAGTGTGTATAAGAGTGTGTGTATTAGTGTATGTGTGTATTAGTGTATTAGTGTGTGTGTATTAGTGTGTATAAGAGTGTGTGTATTAGTGTATTAGTGTGTGTATGAGTGTGTATAAGAGTGTGTATTAGTGTATGTGTGTATTAGTGTATTAGTGTGTGTGTATTAGTGTGTATAAGAGTATACACACTATTATACAATACAATACAATACACTCATACAAAATTACACACACACTAATACACACACTACAGATGGGCTGAGAACAGCGCAGAAGAATTCCAGAAAGCAATTAGCAGCACAGAAATCCAAATTAGCTTAGATAACTTTCTGGACACTGCGTACATTCACAGTAAAGAAGGAGTAAATCAGGCAGTTAAAAATATTAATCAGATCTTTAAAAATACAGCAAATAAAGCTCAATTAAAAATGAAATCTAAATCAAAACCTAAACCTACAAAAGATGACAGCTGGTTCGACAAAGACTGTCAAATGTTAAGAACAGAACTCCGTAAAATATCAAACCAAAAACACAGAGACCCAAACAACAGTAACACACGACTTCTTTACTGTGAAACCCTCAAACAATATAAACGTACACTCAGAACCAAAAAAGCTCTGTACACCCAAAAACAACTAACAATTATTGAACAATCAATCAACACACATCAATTCTGGGACAATTGGAACAAATTAAAACATAGAGAACAGGAAGAATTGGCCATTCAGGATGGGGATATCTGGACAACCCATTTCCAATCACTCTTTAAAAATGTAGAATTAGATTCAAATCCTGAACAAAATCAAATTATTAGTAAATTAGAGAATCTGGAACGAGCTAATAAAAACCACCAGAATCCTCTAGATTCCTTAATTACTGAAAAAGAACTTAAAGACAACATTAAAAAACTAAAAACAAAGAAATCATCAGGACCTGACGGGATCCTGAATGAAATGATCAAACACAGCAGCTCCAAATTTCACCTGGCGATGTTAAAAGTCTTTAACCTGGTTCTGAGTGTCGGTTCCTTCCCTGAAATCTGGAATCAAGGTCTCATAACACCGATCCACAAAAGTGGAGATAAATTCCACCCTAATAATTACCGGGGCATCTGTGTGAGCAGTAACCTGGGGAAGTTATTCTGTAGTATCATTAACTCACGATTATTACACTTCCTTACCCAACACAACGTCCTGAGTAAAAGAAAACATCTTAAACACTGTACAAGCTGTATATAAAGTTTTGATGAAACACAAACAGCTCTTCACAGTAACCATGAACCTGAACTCAGTTTTACACAGCAAGCTGATTTCTTAACGTTTGGCTGCAGCTCTCTAAAACCAAACAAAGAAACAAGAAACAGAAGTATTAACATCAACATTAATACCATTCATTTAAAGATTAAAATAAAGCAGGCCAGCACACTCTTTGCTTCGTATGAAGGCTAGCATGCTAGCATGTAGCCTAAACACGGCAAATAAAGCAGCGCTGTTTGATTATTTATTTAGTGTCAACATTAAGATCATTTATTTTAAACAAAATTGTTAAGTAAAGTACAACTTACCAACATTGGACGGAAGATGAAAAAGTCCCATCAGACTGGTGTACATGCTACTCAAAAATAGCATCATGAGTAAGAAAATGTTCGTCCATTTAGTTTAACAAAGGTTCCACTTCACAAAAAACAAGTTTACTTTTGCAAAAAGCCTTAAATGAAAAGTAAAAAGTAATTTGCAACAACAGGTTACAAAAGTTAAAACAAATGGCTACCCGAACACAAGAAAATCATTTTTGCCTGATTCACCAACAGAAAGCTGAAAAAAGGCGACTTCCACGTAAATGGGGGCGTTTTTCTGTTTAATTACCTTAACTTTACTTTTTTAAGTTAATCTGATAGAAATGTATTTTTTTTTGTTTAGTAAACTTAAATCTTTTAGCACATTTAAATGTGTACTCAAATGAGTACATTGTACTCTGCATTTTTTAGTAGAGCAAAAAAACATAAATAATTTATGTAGGTTGTACTAAAAATGTTTGATTAAATATAAAGTCCGGGCTAACAGTGTATAAGAGTGTGTGTATTAGTGTATTAGTGTGTGTGTGTATTAGTGTGTATAAGAGTGTGTGTATTAGTGTATTAGTGTGTGTGTGTATTAGTGTGTGTGTGTATTAGTGTATTAGTGTATTAGTGTGTGTGTGTATTAGTGTGTATAAGAGTGTGTGTATTAGTGTATTAGTGTGTGTGTGTATTAGTGTGTGTGTGTATTAGTGTATTAGTGTATTAGTGTGTGTGTGTATTAGTGTGTATAAGAGTGTGTGTATTAGTGTATTAGTGTGTGTGTGTATTAGTGTGTATAAGAGTGTGTGTATTAGTGTATTAGTGTGTGTGTGTATTAGTGTGTATAAGAGTGTGTGTATTAGTGTATGTAAGTGTGTGTGTATTAGTGTGTGTGTGTATTAGTGTGTATAAGAGTGTGTGTATTAGTGTATGTAAGTCTGTATTAGTGTGTGTATTAGTGTGTGTGTATTAGTGTGTATAAGAGTGTGTGTATTAGTGTATGTAAGTGTGTATTAGTGTGTGTATTAGTGTGTGTGTTAGTGTGTATAAGAGTGTGTGTATTAGTGTATTAGTGTGTGTGTGTATTAGTGTGTATAAGAGTGTGTGTATTAGTGTATTAGTGTGTATTAGTGTGTGTGTGTATTAGTGTATTAGTGTATTAGTGTGTGTGTGTATTAGTGTGTATAAGAGTGTGTGTATTAGTGTATTAGTGTGTGTGTGTATTAGTGTGTATAAGAGTGTGTGTATTAGTGTATTAGTGTGTGTGTGTATTAGTGTGTATAAGAGTGTGTGTATTAGTGTATTAGTGTGTGTGTGTATTAGTGTGTATAAGAGTGTGTGTATTAGTGTATTAGTGTGTGTGTGTATTAGTGTGTATAAGAGTGTGTGTATTAGTGTATGTAAGTGTGTGTGTATTAGTGTGTGTGTGTATTAGTGTGTATAAGAGTGTGTGTATTAGTGTATGTAAGTCTGTATTAGTGTGTGTATTAGTGTGTGTGTATTAGTGTGTATAAGAGTGTGTGTATTAGTGTATGTAAGTGTGTATTAGTGTATTAGTGTGTGTGTGTGTGTGTTAGTGTGTATAAGAGTGTGTGTATTAGTGTATGTAAGTGTGTATTAGTGTGTGTGTAATTTTGTATGAGTGTGTGTGTATTAGTGTGTATAAGAGTGTGTGTATTAGTGTATGTAAGTGTGTATTAGTGTGTGTGTAATTTTGTATGAGTGTGTATAAGAGTGTGTGTATTAGTGTATGTGTGTATTAGTGTATTAGTGTGTGTGTATTAGTGTGTATAGGAATGTGTGTATTAGTGTATGTAAGTGTGTATTAGTGTATTAGTTTGTGTGTGTTAGTGTGTATAAGAGTGTGTGTATTAGTGTATGTAAGTGTGTATTAGTGTATTAGTGTGTGTGTGTGTTAGTGTGTATAAGAGTGTGTGTATTAGTGTATGTAAGTGTGTATTAGTGTATTAGTGTGTGTGTATTAGTGTGTATAAGAGTGTGTGTATTAGTGTATGTAAGTGTGTATTAGTGTGTGTGTATTAGTGTGTGTGTAATTTTGTATGAGTGTGTGTGTATTAGTGTGTATAAGAGTGTGTGTATTAGTGTGTGTATTAGTGTGTATAAGAGTGTGTGTATTAGTGTATGTAAGTGTGTATTAGTGTGTGTGTAATTTTGTATGAGTGTGTATAAGAGTGTGTGTATTAGTGTATTAGTGTATTAGTGTATTAGTGTATTAGTGTGTGTGTAATTTTGTATGAGTGTGTATAAGAGTGTGTGTATTAGTGTATGTGTGTATTAGTGTATTAGTGTGTGTGTATTAGTGTGTATAGGAATGTGTGTATTAGTGTATGTAAGTGTGTATTAGTGTATTAGTTTGTGTGTATTAGTGTGTATAAGAGTGTGTGTATTAGTGTATGTAAGTGTGTATTAGTGTATTAGTGTGTGTGTGTGTTAGTGTGTATAAGAGTGTGTGTATTAGTGTATGTAAGTGTGTATTAGTGTGTGTGTATTAGTGTGTATAAGAGTGTGTGTATTAGTGTATGTAAGTGTGTATTAGTGTATTAGTGTGTGTGTATTAGTGTGTATAAGAGTGTGTGTATTAGTGTATGTAAGTGTGTATTAGTGTATTAGTGTGTGTGTGTTAGTGTGTATAAGAGTGTGTGTATTAGTGTATGTATTAGTGTGTGTGTATTAGTGTGTGTGTAATTTTGTATGAGTGTGTGTGTATTAGTGTGTATAAGAGTGTGTGTATTAGTGTGTGTGTATTAGTGTGTATAAGAGTGTGTGTATTAGTGTATGTAAGTGTGTATTAGTGTGTGTGTAATTTTGTATGAGTGTGTATAAGAGTGTGTGTATTAGTGTATTAGTGTATGAGTGTGTGTGTATTAGTGTGTATAGGAATGTGTGTATTAGTGTATTAGTGTATTAGTGTGTGTGTGTATTAGTGTGTATAAGAGTGTGTGTATTAGTGTATTAGTGTGTGTGTGTATTAGTGTGTATAAGAGTGTGTGTATTAGTGTATGTAAGTGTGTGTGTATTAGTGTGTGTGTGTATTAGTGTGTATAAGAGTGTGTATTAGTGTATGTAAGTCTGTATTAGTGTGTGTATTAGTGTGTGTGTATTAGTGTGTATAAGAGTGTGTGTATTAGTGTATGTAAGTGTGTATTAGTGTATTAGTGTGTGTGTGTGTGTTAGTGTGTATAAGAGTGTGTGTATTAGTGTATGTAAGTGTGTATTAGTGTGTGTGTAATTTTGTATGAGTGTGTGTGTATTAGTGTGTATAAGAGTGTGTGTATTAGTGTATGTAAGTGTGTATTAGTGTGTGTGTAATTTTGTATGAGTGTGTATAAGAGTGTGTGTATTAGTGTATGTGTGTATTAGTGTATTAGTGTGTGTGTGTATTAGTGTGTATAGGAATGTGTGTATTAGTGTATGTAAGTGTGTATTAGTGTATTAGTTTGTGTGTGTTAGTGTGTATAAGAGTGTGTGTATTAGTGTATGTAAGTGTGTATTAGTGTATTAGTGTGTGTGTGTGTTAGTGTGTATAAGAGTGTGTGTATTAGTGTATGTAAGTGTGTATTAGTGTATTAGTGTGTGTGTATTAGTGTGTATAAGAGTGTGTGTATTAGTGTATGTAAGTGTGTATTAGTGTGTGTGTATTAGTGTGTGTGTAATTTTGTATGAGTGTGTGTGTATTAGTGTGTATAAGAGTGTGTGTATTAGTGTGTGTATTAGTGTGTATAAGAGTGTGTGTATTAGTGTATGTAAGTGTGTATTAGTGTGTGTGTAATTTTGTATGAGTGTGTATAAGAGTGTGTGTATTAGTGTATTAGTGTATTAGTGTATTAGTGTATTAGTGTGTGTGTAATTTTGTATGAGTGTGTATAAGAGTGTGTGTATTAGTGTATGTGTGTATTAGTGTATTAGTGTGTGTGTATTAGTGTGTATAGGAATGTGTGTATTAGTGTATGTAAGTGTGTATTAGTGTATTAGTTTGTGTGTATTAGTGTGTATAAGAGTGTGTGTATTAGTGTATGTAAGTGTGTATTAGTGTATTAGTGTGTGTGTGTGTTAGTGTGTATAAGAGTGTGTGTATTAGTGTATGTAAGTGTGTATTAGTGTGTGTGTATTAGTGTGTATAAGAGTGTGTGTATTAGTGTATGTAAGTGTGTATTAGTGTATTAGTGTGTGTGTATTAGTGTGTATAAGAGTGTGTGTATTAGTGTATTAGTGTGTGTGTGTTAGTGTGTATAAGAGTGTGTGTATTAGTGTATGTATTAGTGTGTGTGTATTAGTGTGTGTGTAATTTTGTATGAGTGTGTGTGTATTAGTGTGTATAAGAGTGTGTGTATTAGTGTGTGTGTATTAGTGTGTATAAGAGTGTGTGTATTAGTGTATGTAAGTGTGTATTAGTGTGTGTGTAATTTTGTATGAGTGTGTATAAGAGTGTGTGTATTAGTGTATTAGTGTATGAGTGTGTGTGTATTAGTGTGTATAGGAATGTGTGTATTAGTGTATGTAAGTGTGTATTAGTGTATTAGTGTATTAGTGTGTGTGTGTGTTAGTGTGTATAAGAGTGTGTGTATTAGTGTATTAGTGTGTGTATGAGTGTGTATAAGAGTGTGTGTATTAGTGTATTAGTGTGTGTGTATGAGTGTGTATAAGAGTGTGTGTATTAGTGTATTAGTGTGTGTGTATTAGTGTGTATAAGAGTGTGTGTATTAGTGTATTAGTGTATTAGTGTGTGTGTGTTAGTGTGTATAAGAGTGTGTGTATTAGTGTAGTAGTGTGTGTATGAGTGTGTATAAGAGTGTGTGTATTAGTGTATGTGTGTATTAGTGTATTAGTGTGTGTGTATTAGTGTGTATAAGAGTGTGTGTATTAGTGTATTAGTGTGTGTATGAGTGTGTATAAGAGTGTGTATTAGTGTATGTGTGTATTAGTGTATTAGTGTGTGTGTATTAGTGTGTATAAGAGTATACACACTATTATACAATACAATACAATACACTCATACAAAATTACACACACACTAATACACACACTACAGATGGGCTGAGAACAGCGCAGAAGAATTCCAGAAAGCAATTAGCAGCACAGAAATCCAAATTAGCTTAGATAACTTTCTGGACACTGCGTACATTCACAGTAAAGAAGGAGTAAATCAGGCAGTTAAAAATATTAATCAGATCTTTAAAAATACAGCAAATAAAGCTCAATTAAAAATGAAATCTAAATCAAAACCTAAACCTACAAAAGATGACAGCTGGTTCGACAAAGACTGTCAAATGTTAAGAACAGAACTCCGTAAAATATCAAACCAAAAACACAGAGACCCAAACAACAGTAACACACGACTTCTTTACTGTGAAACCCTCAAACAATATAAACGTACACTCAGAACCAAAAAAGCTCTGTACACCCAAAAACAACTAACAATTATTGAACAATCAATCAACACACATCAATTCTGGGACAATTGGAACAAATTAAAACATAGAGAACAGGAAGAATTGGCCATTCAGGATGGGGATATCTGGACAACCCATTTCCAATCACTCTTTAAAAATGTAGAATTAGATTCAAATCCTGAACAAAATCAAATTATTAGTAAATTAGAGAATCTGGAACGAGCTAATAAAAACCACCAGAATCCTCTAGATTCCTTAATTACTGAAAAAGAACTTAAAGACAACATTAAAAAACTAAAAACAAAGAAATCATCAGGACCTGACGGGATCCTGAATGAAATGATCAAACACAGCAGCTCCAAATTTCACCTGGCGATGTTAAAAGTCTTTAACCTGGTTCTGAGTGTCGGTTCCTTCCCTGAAATCTGGAATCAAGGTCTCATAACACCGATCCACAAAAGTGGAGATAAATTCCACCCTAATAATTACCGGGGCATCTGTGTGAGCAGTAACCTGGGGAAGTTATTCTGTAGTATCATTAACTCACGATTATTACACTTCCTTACCCAACACAACGTCCTGAGTAAAAGAAAACATCTTAAACACTGTACAAGCTGTATATAAAGTTTTGATGAAACACAAACAGCTCTTCACAGTAACCATGAACCTGAACTCAGTTTTACACAGCAAGCTGATTTCTTAACGTTTGGCTGCAGCTCTCTAAAACCAAACAAAGAAACAAGAAACAGAAGTATTAACATCAACATTAATACCATTCATTTAAAGATTAAAATAAAGCAGGCCAGCACACTCTTTGCTTCGTATGAAGGCTAGCATGCTAGCATGTAGCCTAAACACGGCAAATAAAGCAGCGCTGTTTGATTATTTATTTAGTGTCAACATTAAGATCATTTATTTTAAACAAAATTGTTAAGTAAAGTACAACTTACCAACATTGGACGGAAGATGAAAAAGTCCCATCAGACTGGTGTACATGCTACTCAAAAATAGCATCATGAGTAAGAAAATGTTCGTCCATTTAGTTTAACAAAGGTTCCACTTCACAAAAAACAAGTTTACTTTTGCAAAAAGCCTTAAATGAAAAGTAAAAAGTAATTTGCAACAACAGGTTACAAAAGTTAAAACAAATGGCTACCCGAACACAAGAAAATCATTTTTGCCTGATTCACCAACAGAAAGCTGAAAAAAGGCGACTTCCACGTAAATGGGGGCGTTTTTCTGTTTAATTACCTTAACTTTACTTTTTTAAGTTAATCTGATAGAAATGTATTTTTTTTTGTTTAGTAAACTTAAATCTTTTAGCACATTTAAATGTGTACTCAAATGAGTACATTGTACTCTGCATTTTTTAGTAGAGCAAAAAAACATAAATAATTTATGTAGGTTGTACTAAAAATGTTTGATTAAATATAAAGTCCGGGCTAACAGTGTATAAGAGTGTGTGTATTAGTGTATTAGTGTGTGTGTGTATTAGTGTGTATAAGAGTGTGTGTATTAGTGTATTAGTGTGTGTGTGTATTAGTGTGTGTGTGTATTAGTGTATTAGTGTATTAGTGTGTGTGTGTATTAGTGTATTAGTGTATTAGTGTGTGTGTGTATTAGTGTGTATAAGAGTGTGTGTATTAGTGTATTAGTGTGTGTGTGTATTAGTGTGTGTGTGTATTAGTGTATTAGTGTATTAGTGTGTGTGTGTATTAGTGTGTATAAGAGTGTGTGTATTAGTGTATTAGTGTGTGTGTGTATTAGTGTGTGTGTGTATTAGTGTATTAGTGTATTAGTGTGTGTGTGTATTAGTGTGTATAAGAGTGTGTGTATTAGTGTATTAGTGTGTGTGTGTATTAGTGTGTATAAGAGTGTGTGTATTAGTGTATTAGTGTGTGTGTGTATTAGTGTGTATAAGAGTGTGTGTATTAGTGTATTAGTGTGTGTGTGTATTAGTGTGTATAAGAGTGTGTGTATTAGTGTATTAGTGTGTGTGTGTATTAGTGTGTATAAGAGTGTGTGTATTAGTGTATGTAAGTGTGTGTGTATTAGTGTGTGTGTGTATTAGTGTGTATAAGAGTGTGTGTATTAGTGTATGTAAGTGTGTATTAGTGTGTGTATTAGTGTGTGTGTGTAATTTTGTATGAGTGTGTATAAGAGTGTGTGTATTAGTGTGTGTGTATTAGTGTATTAGTGTGTGTGTAATAGTGTGTATAAGAGTGTGTGTATTAGTGTATTAGTGTATTAGTGTGTGTGTATTAGTGTGTATAAGAGTGTGTGTATTAGTGTGTGTGTATTAGTGTGTATAAGAGTGTGTGTATTAGTGTATTAGTGTGTGTGTGTATTAGTGTGTATAAGAGTGTGTGTATTAGTGTATGTAAGTGTGTGTGTATTAGTGTGTGTGTGTATTAGTGTGTATAAGAGTGTGTGTATTAGTGTATGTAAGTCTGTATTAGTGTGTGTATTAGTGTGTGTGTATTAGTGTGTATAAGAGTGTGTGTATTAGTGTATGTAAGTGTGTATTAGTGTGTGTATTAGTGTGTGTGTGTATAAGAGTGTGTGTATTAGTGTGTGTGTATTAGTGTATTAGTGTGTGTGTAATAGTGTGTATAAGAGTGTGTGTATTAGTGTATTAGTGTATTAGTGTGTGTGTATTAGTGTGTATAAGAGTGTGTGTATTAGTGTGTGTGTATTAGTGTGTATAAGAGTGTGTGTATTAGTGTGTGTGTATTAGTGTATTAGTGTGTGTGTAATAGTGTGTATAAGAGTGTGTGTATTAGTGTATTAGTGTATTAGTGTGTGTGTATGAGTGTGTATAAGAGTGTGTGTATTAGTGTGTGTGTATTAGTGTATTAGTGTGTGTGTAATAGTGTGTATAAGAGTGTGTGTATTAGTGTATTAGTGTATTAGTGTGTGTGTATTAGTGTGTATAAGAGTGTGTGTATTAGTGTGTGTGTATTAGTGTGTATAAGAGTGTGTGTATTAGTGTATTAGTGTGTGTGTGTATTAGTGTGTATAAGAGTGTGTGTATTAGTGTATGTAAGTGTGTGTGTATTAGTGTGTGTGTGTATTAGTGTGTATAAGAGTGTGTGTATTAGTGTATGTAAGTCTGTATTAGTGTGTGTATTAGTGTGTGTGTATTAGTGTGTATAAGAGTGTGTGTATTAGTGTATGTAAGTGTGTATTAGTGTGTGTATTAGTGTGTGTGTGTAATTTTGTATGAGTGTGTATAAGAGTGTGTGTATTAGTGTGTGTGTATTAGTGTATTAGTGTGTGTGTAATAGTGTGTATAAGAGTGTGTGTATTAGTGTATTAGTGTATTAGTGTGTGTGTATTAGTGTGTATAAGAGTGTGTGTATTAGTGTGTGTGTATTAGTGTGTATAAGAGTGTGTGTATTAGTGTATTAGTGTATTAGTGTGTGTATGAGTGTGTATAAGAGTGTGTGTATTAGTGTATGTGTGTATTAGTGTATTAGTGTGTGTGTAATAGTGTGTATAAGAGTGTGTGTATTAGTGTATTAGTGTGTGTGTATTAGTGTGTATAAGAGTGTGTGTATTAGTGTATGTAAGTGTGTATTAGTGTGTGTATTAGTGTGTGTGTGTAATTTTGTATGAGTGTGTATAAGAGTGTGTGTATTAGTGTGTGTGTATTAGTGTATTAGTGTGTGTGTAATAGTGTGTATAAGAGTGTGTGTATTAGTGTATTAGTGTATTAGTGTATTAGTGTGTGTGTATTAGTGTGTATAAGAGTGTGTGTATTAGTGTGTGTGTATTAGTGTGTGTGTATTAGTGTGTATAAGAGTGTGTGTATTAGTGTATTAGTGTGTGTATGAGTGTGTATAAGAGTGTGTGTATTAGTGTATGTGTGTATTAGTGTATTAGTGTGTGTGTATTAGTGTGTATAAGAGTGTGTGTATTAGTGTATTAGTGTGTGTATGAGTGTGTATAAGAGTGTGTATTAGTGTATGTGTGTATTAGTGTATTAGTGTGTGTGTATTAGTGTGTATAAGAGTATACACACTATTATACAATACAATACAATACACTCATACAAAATTACACACACACTAATACACACACTACAGATGGGCTGAGAACAGCGCAGAAGAATTCCAGAAAGCAATTAGCAGCACAGAAATCCAAATTAGCTTAGATAACTTTCTGGACACTGCGTACATTCACAGTAAAGAAGGAGTAAATCAGGCAGTTAAAAATATTAATCAGATCTTTAAAAATACAGCAAATAAAGCTCAATTAAAAATGAAATCTAAATCAAAACCTAAACCTACAAAAGATGACAGCTGGTTCGACAAAGACTGTCAAATGTTAAGAACAGAACTCCGTAAAATATCAAACCAAAAACACAGAGACCCAAACAACAGTAACACACGACTTCTTTACTGTGAAACCCTCAAACAATATAAACGTACACTCAGAACCAAAAAAGCTCTGTACACCCAAAAACAACTAACAATTATTGAACAATCAATCAACACACATCAATTCTGGGACAATTGGAACAAATTAAAACATAGAGAACAGGAAGAATTGGCCATTCAGGATGGGGATATCTGGACAACCCATTTCCAATCACTCTTTAAAAATGTAGAATTAGATTCAAATCCTGAACAAAATCAAATTATTAGTAAATTAGAGAATCTGGAACGAGCTAATAAAAACCACCAGAATCCTCTAGATTCCTTAATTACTGAAAAAGAACTTAAAGACAACATTAAAAAACTAAAAACAAAGAAATCATCAGGACCTGACGGGATCCTGAATGAAATGATCAAACACAGCAGCTCCAAATTTCACCTGGCGATGTTAAAAGTCTTTAACCTGGTTCTGAGTGTCGGTTCCTTCCCTGAAATCTGGAATCAAGGTCTCATAACACCGATCCACAAAAGTGGAGATAAATTCCACCCTAATAATTACCGGGGCATCTGTGTGAGCAGTAACCTGGGGAAGTTATTCTGTAGTATCATTAACTCACGATTATTACACTTCCTTACCCAACACAACGTCCTGAGTAAAAGAAAACATCTTAAACACTGTACAAGCTGTATATAAAGTTTTGATGAAACACAAACAGCTCTTCACAGTAACCATGAACCTGAACTCAGTTTTACACAGCAAGCTGATTTCTTAACGTTTGGCTGCAGCTCTCTAAAACCAAACAAAGAAACAAGAAACAGAAGTATTAACATCAACATTAATACCATTCATTTAAAGATTAAAATAAAG
This sequence comes from Trichomycterus rosablanca, assembly GCF_030014385.1. Classification (NCBI taxonomy): domain Eukaryota; kingdom Metazoa; phylum Chordata; class Actinopteri; order Siluriformes; family Trichomycteridae; genus Trichomycterus; species Trichomycterus rosablanca. The sequence goes on from NC_086008.1 coordinate 374,766, forward strand.
CAGGCCAGCACACTCTTTGCTTCGTATGAAGGCTAGCATGCTAGCATGTAGCCTAAACACGGCAAATAAAGCAGCGCTGTTTGATTATTTATTTAGTGTCAACATTAAGATCATTTATTTTAAACAAAATTGTTAAGTAAAGTACAACTTACCAACATTGGACGGAAGATGAAAAAGTCCCATCAGACTGGTGTACATGCTACTCAAAAATAGCATCATGAGTAAGAAAATGTTCGTCCATTTAGTTTAACAAAGGTTCCACTTCACAAAAAACAAGTTTACTTTTGCAAAAAGCCTTAAATGAAAAGTAAAAAGTAATTTGCAACAACAGGTTACAAAAGTTAAAACAAATGGCTACCCGAACACAAGAAAATCATTTTTGCCTGATTCACCAACAGAAAGCTGAAAAAAGGCGACTTCCACGTAAATGGGGGCGTTTTTCTGTTTAATTACCTTAACTTTACTTTTTTAAGTTAATCTGATAGAAATGTATTTTTTTTTGTTTAGTAAACTTAAATCTTTTAGCACATTTAAATGTGTACTCAAATGAGTACATTGTACTCTGCATTTTTTAGTAGAGCAAAAAAACATAAATAATTTATGTAGGTTGTACTAAAAATGTTTGATTAAATATAAAGTCCGGGCTAACAGTGTATAAGAGTGTGTGTATTAGTGTATTAGTGTGTGTGTGTATTAGTGTGTATAAGAGTGTGTGTATTAGTGTATTAGTGTGTGTGTGTATTAGTGTGTGTGTGTATTAGTGTATTAGTGTATTAGTGTGTGTGTGTATTAGTGTGTATAAGAGTGTGTGTATTAGTGTATTAGTGTGTGTGTGTATTAGTGTGTATAAGAGTGTGTGTATTAGTGTATTAGTGTGTGTGTGTATTAGTGTGTATAAGAGTGTGTGTATTAGTGTATTAGTGTGTGTGTGTATTAGTGTGTATAAGAGTGTGTGTATTAGTGTATTAGTGTGTGTGTGTATTAGTGTGTATAAGAGTGTGTGTATTAGTGTATGTAAGTGTGTGTGTATTAGTGTGTGTGTGTATTAGTGTGTATAAGAGTGTGTGTATTAGTGTATGTAAGTGTGTATTAGTGTGTGTATTAGTGTGTGTGTGTAATTTTGTATGAGTGTGTATAAGAGTGTGTGTATTAGTGTGTGTGTATTAGTGTATTAGTGTGTGTGTAATAGTGTGTATAAGAGTGTGTGTATTAGTGTATTAGTGTATTAGTGTGTGTGTATTAGTGTGTATAAGAGTGTGTGTATTAGTGTGTGTGTATTAGTGTGTATAAGAGTGTGTGTATTAGTGTATTAGTGTGTGTGTGTATTAGTGTGTATAAGAGTGTGTGTATTAGTGTATGTAAGTGTGTGTGTATTAGTGTGTGTGTGTATTAGTGTGTATAAGAGTGTGTGTATTAGTGTATGTAAGTCTGTATTAGTGTGTGTATTAGTGTGTGTGTATTAGTGTGTATAAGAGTGTGTGTATTAGTGTATGTAAGTGTGTATTAGTGTGTGTATTAGTGTGTGTGTGTAATTTTGTATGAGTGTGTATAAGAGTGTGTGTATTAGTGTGTGTGTATTAGTGTATTAGTGTGTGTGTAATAGTGTGTATAAGAGTGTGTGTATTAGTGTATTAGTGTATTAGTGTGTGTGTATTAGTGTGTATAAGAGTGTGTGTATTAGTGTGTGTGTATTAGTGTGTATAAGAGTGTGTGTATTAGTGTGTGTGTATTAGTGTATTAGTGTGTGTGTAATAGTGTGTATAAGAGTGTGTGTATTAGTGTATTAGTGTATTAGTGTGTGTGTATGAGTGTGTATAAGAGTGTGTGTATTAGTGTGTGTGTATTAGTGTATTAGTGTGTGTGTAATAGTGTGTATAAGAGTGTGTGTATTAGTGTATTAGTGTATTAGTGTGTGTGTATTAGTGTGTATAAGAGTGTGTGTATTAGTGTGTGTGTATTAGTGTGTATAAGAGTGTGTGTATTAGTGTATTAGTGTGTGTGTGTATTAGTGTGTATAAGAGTGTGTGTATTAGTGTATGTAAGTGTGTGTGTATTAGTGTGTGTGTGTATTAGTGTGTATAAGAGTGTGTGTATTAGTGTATGTAAGTCTGTATTAGTGTGTGTATTAGTGTGTGTGTATTAGTGTGTATAAGAGTGTGTGTATTAGTGTATGTAAGTGTGTATTAGTGTGTGTATTAGTGTGTGTGTGTAATTTTGTATGAGTGTGTATAAGAGTGTGTGTATTAGTGTGTGTGTATTAGTGTATTAGTGTGTGTGTAATAGTGTGTATAAGAGTGTGTGTATTAGTGTATTAGTGTATTAGTGTGTGTGTATTAGTGTGTATAAGAGTGTGTGTATTAGTGTGTGTGTATTAGTGTGTATAAGAGTGTGTGTATTAGTGTATTAGTGTATTAGTGTGTGTATGAGTGTGTATAAGAGTGTGTGTATTAGTGTATGTGTGTATTAGTGTATTAGTGTGTGTGTAATAGTGTGTATAAGAGTGTGTGTATTAGTGTATTAGTGTGTGTGTATTAGTGTGTATAAGAGTGTGTGTATTAGTGTATGTAAGTGTGTATTAGTGTGTGTATTAGTGTGTGTGTAATTTTGTATGAGTGTGTATAAGAGTGTGTGTATTAGTGTGTGTGTATTAGTGTATTAGTGTGTGTGTAATAGTGTGTATAAGAGTGTGTGTATTAGTGTATTAGTGTATTAGTGTATTAGTGTGTGTGTATTAGTGTGTATAAGAGTGTGTGTATTAGTGTGTGTGTATTAGTGTGTGTGTATTAGTGTGTATAAGAGTGTGTGTATTAGTGTATTAGTGTGTGTATGAGTGTGTATAAGAGTGTGTATTAGTGTATGTGTGTATTAGTGTATTAGTGTGTGTGTAATAGTGTGTATAAGAGTGTGTGTATTAGTGTATTAGTGTGTGTGTAATAGTGTGTATAAGAGTGTGTGTATTAGTGTATTAGTGTGTGTGTATTAGTGTGTATAGGAATGTGTGTATTAGTGTATGTAAGTGTGTATTAGTGTATTAGTGTATTAGTGTGTGTGTGTGTGTTAGTGTGTATAAGAGTGTGTGTATTAGTGTATTAGTGTATTAGTGTGTGTGTATTAGTTTGTATAGGAATGTGTGTATTAGTGTATGTAAGTGTGTATTAGTGTATTAGTGTGTGTGTGTTAGTGTGTATAAGAGTGTGTGTATTAGTGTATTAGTGTATTAGTGTGTGTGTATTAGTGTGTATAGGAATGTGTGTATTAGTGTATGTAAGTGTGTATTAGTGTATTAGTGTGTGTGTGTTAGTGTGTATAAGAGTGTGTGTATTAGTGTATTAGTGTATTAGTGTATTAGTGTGTGTGTATTAGTGTGTATAGGAATGTGTGTATTAGTGTATGTAAGTGTGTATTAGTGTATTAGTGTGTGTGTGTTAGTGTGTATAAGAGTGTGTGTATTAGTGTATGTGTGTATTAGTGTATTAGTGTGTGTGTAATAGTGTGTATAAGAGTGTGTGTATTAGTGTATTAGTGTGTTTGTGTATTAGTGTGTATAAGAGTGTGTGTATTAGTGTATTAGTGTGTGTGTAATAGTGTGTATAAGAGTGTGTGTATTAGTGTATTAGTGTGTGTGTTAGTGTGTATAAGAGTGTGTGTATTAGTGTATTAGTGTATTAGTGTGTGTGTGTTAGTGTGTATAAGAGTGTGTGTATTAGTGTATTAGTGTATTAGTGTGTGTGTGTTAGTGTGTATAAGAGTGTGTGTATTAGTGTATTAGTGTGTGTGTGTAATAGTGTGTATAAGAGTGTGTGTATTAGTGTATTAGTGTGTGTGTGTTAGTGTGTATAAGAGTGTGTGTATTAGTGTATGTGTGTATTAGTGTATTAGTGTGTGTGTAATAGTGTGTATAAGAGTGTGTGTATTAGTGTATTAGTGTGTGTGTAATAGTGTGTATAAGAGTGTGTGTATTAGTGTATTAGTGTGTGTGTGTATTAGTGTGTATAAGAGTGTGTGTATTAGTGTATTAGTGTGTGTGTAATAGTGTGTATAAGAGTGTGTGTATTAGTGTATTAGTGTGTGTGTGTATTAGTGTGTATAAGAGTGTGTGTATTAGTGTATTAGTGTGTGTGTAATAGTGTGTATAAGAGTGTGTGTATTAGTGTATTAGTGTGTGTGTGTGTTAGTGTGTATAAGAGTGTGTGTATTAGTGTATGTGTGTATTAGTGTATTAGTGTGTGTGTAATAGTGTGTATAAGAGTGTGTGTATTAGTGTATTAGTGTGTGTGTGTATTAGTGTGTATAAGAGTGTGTGTATTAGTGTATTAGTGTGTGTGTAATAGTGTGTATAAGAGTGTGTGTATTAGTGTATTAGTGTGTGTGTATTAGTGTGTATAAGAGTGTGTGTATTAGTGTGTGTGTATTAGTGTGTGTGTATTAGTGTGTATAAGAGTGTGTGTATTAGTGTATTAGTGTGTGTATGAGTGTGTATAAGAGTGTGTATTAGTGTATGTGTGTATTAGTGTATTAGTGTGTGTGTAATAGTGTGTATAAGAGTGTGTGTATTAGTGTATTAGTGTGTGTGTAATAGTGTGTATAAGAGTGTGTGTATTAGTGTATTAGTGTGTGTGTATTAGTGTGTATAGGAATGTGTGTATTAGTGTATGTAAGTGTGTATTAGTGTATTAGTGTATTAGTGTGTGTGTGTGTGTTAGTGTGTATAAGAGTGTGTGTATTAGTGTATTAGTGTATTAGTGTGTGTGTATTAGTTTGTATAGGAATGTGTGTATTAGTGTATGTAAGTGTGTATTAGTGTATTAGTGTGTGTGTGTTAGTGTGTATAAGAGTGTGTGTATTAGTGTATTAGTGTATTAGTGTGTGTGTATTAGTGTGTATAGGAATGTGTGTATTAGTGTATGTAAGTGTGTATTAGTGTATTAGTGTGTGTGTGTTAGTGTGTATAAGAGTGTGTGTATTAGTGTATTAGTGTATTAGTGTATTAGTGTGTGTGTATTAGTGTGTATAGGAATGTGTGTATTAGTGTATGTAAGTGTGTATTAGTGTATTAGTGTGTGTGTGTTAGTGTGTATAAGAGTGTGTGTATTAGTGTATGTGTGTATTAGTGTATTAGTGTGTGTGTAATAGTGTGTATAAGAGTGTGTGTATTAGTGTATTAGTGTGTTTGTGTATTAGTGTGTATAAGAGTGTGTGTATTAGTGTATTAGTGTGTGTGTAATAGTGTGTATAAGAGTGTGTGTATTAGTGTATTAGTGTGTGTGTTAGTGTGTATAAGAGTGTGTGTATTAGTGTATTAGTGTATTAGTGTGTGTGTGTTAGTGTGTATAAGAGTGTGTGTATTAGTGTATTAGTGTATTAGTGTGTGTGTGTTAGTGTGTATAAGAGTGTGTGTATTAGTGTATTAGTGTGTGTGTGTAATAGTGTGTATAAGAGTGTGTGTATTAGTGTATTAGTGTGTGTGTGTTAGTGTGTATAAGAGTGTGTGTATTAGTGTATGTGTGTATTAGTGTATTAGTGTGTGTGTAATAGTGTGTATAAGAGTGTGTGTATTAGTGTATTAGTGTGTGTGTAATAGTGTGTATAAGAGTGTGTGTATTAGTGTATTAGTGTGTGTGTGTATTAGTGTGTATAAGAGTGTGTGTATTAGTGTATTAGTGTGTGTGTAATAGTGTGTATAAGAGTGTGTGTATTAGTGTATTAGTGTGTGTGTGTATTAGTGTGTATAAGAGTGTGTGTATTAGTGTATTAGTGTGTGTGTAATAGTGTGTATAAGAGTGTGTGTATTAGTGTATTAGTGTGTGTGTGTGTTAGTGTGTATAAGAGTGTGTGTATTAGTGTATGTGTGTATTAGTGTATTAGTGTGTGTGTAATAGTGTGTATAAGAGTGTGTGTATTAGTGTATTAGTGTGTGTGTGTATTAGTGTGTATAAGAGTGTGTGTATTAGTGTATTAGTGTGTGTGTAATAGTGTGTATAAGAGTGTGTGTATTAGTGTATTAGTGTGTGTGTGTTAGTGTGTATAAGAGTGTGTGTATTAGTGTATTAGTGTATTAGTGTGTGTGTATTAGTGTGTATAGGAAGTGTGTATTAGTGTATGTAAGTGTATTAGTGTATTAGTGTGTGTGTGTTAGTGTGTATAAGAGTGTGTGTATTAGTGTATGTGTGTATTAGTGTATTAGTGTGTGTGTAATAGTGTGTATAAGAGTGTGTGTATTAGTGTATTAGTGTGTGTGTGTATTAGTGTGTATAAGAGTGTGTGTATTAGTGTATTAGTGTATTAGTGTATTAGTGTGTGTGTAATAGTGTGTATAAGAGTGTGTGTATTAGTGTGTGTGTGTTAGTGTGTATAAGAGTGTGTGTATTAGTGTATTAGTGTGTGTGTATTAGTGTGTATAGGAATGTGTGTATTAGTGTATGTAAGTGTGTATTAGTGTATTAGTGTGTGTGTGTTAGTGTGTATAAGAGTGTGTGTATTAGTGTATGTGTGTATTAGTGTGTGTGTAATAGTGTGTATAAGAGTGTGTGTATTAGTGTATTAGTGTGTGTGTGTATTAGTGTGTATAAGAGTGTGTGTATTAGTGTATTAGTGTGTGTGTAATAGTGTGTATAAGAGTGTGTGTATTAGTGTATTAGTGTGTGTGTGTTAGTGTGTATAAGAGTGTGTGTATTAGTGTATTAGTGTATTAGTGTGTGTGTATTAGTGTGTATAGGAATGTGTGTATTAGTGTATGTAAGTGTGTATTAGTGTATTAGTGTGTGTGTGTTAGTGTGTATAAGAGTGTGTGTATTAGTGTATTAGTGTATTAGTGTGTGTGTATTAGTGTGTATAGGAATGTGTGTATTAGTGTATGTAAGTGTGTATTAGTGTATTAGTGTGTGTGTGTTAGTGTGTATAAGAGTGTGTGTATTAGTGTATGTGTGTATTAGTGTATTAGTGTGTGTGTGTTAGTGTGTATAAGTGTGTGTGTATTAGTGTATTAGTGTATTAGTGTGTGTGTATTAGTGTGTATAGGAATGTGTGTATTATTGTATGTAAGTGTGTATTAGTGTATGTAAGTGTATTAGTGTATTAGTGTGTGTGTGTTAGTGTGTATAAGAGTGTGTGTATTAGTGTATGTGTGTATTAGTGTATTAGTGTGTGTGTGTTAGTGTGTATAAGAGTGTGTGTATTAGTGTATGTGTGTATTAGTGTATTAGTGTGTGTGTAATAGTGTGTATAAGAGTGTGTGTATTAGTGTATTAGTGTGTGTGTGTATTAGTGTGTATAAGAGTGTGTGTATTAGTGTATTAGTGTGTGTGTAATAGTGTGTATAAGAGTGTGTGTATTAGTGTATTAGTGTGTGTGTATTAGTGTGTATAGGAATGTGTGTATTAGTGTATGTAAGTGTGTATTAGTGTATTAGTGTGTGTGTGTTAGTGTGTATAAGAGTGTGTGTATTAGTGTATGTGTGTATTAGTGTATTAGTGTGTGTGTAATAGTGTGTATAAGAGTGTGTGTATTAGTGTATTAGTGTGTGTGTGTATTAGTGTGTATAAGAGTGTGTGTATTAGTGTATTAGTGTATTAGTGTGTGTGTATTAGTGTGTATAGGAATGTGTGTATTAGTGTATGTAAGTGTGTATTAGTGTATTAGTGTGTGTGTAATAGTGTGTATAAGAGTGTGTGTATTAGTGTATTAGTGTGTGTGTGTTAGTGTGTATAAGAGTGTGTGTATTAGTGTATTAGTGTATTAGTGTGTGTGTATTAGTGTGTATAGGAATGTGTGTATTAGTGTATGTAAGTGTGTATTAGTGTATTAGTGTGTGTGTGTTAGTGTGTATAAGAGTGTGTGTATTAGTGTATTAGTGTATTAGTGTGTGTGTATTAGTGTGTATAGGAATGTGTGTATTAGTGTATGTAAGTGTGTATTAGTGTATTAGTGTGTGTGTGTTAGTGTGTATAAGAGTGTGTGTATTAGTGTATGTGTGTATTAGTGTATTAGTGTGTGTGTGTTAGTGTGTATAAGTGTGTGTGTATTAGTGTATTAGTGTATTAGTGTGTGTGTATTAGTGTGTATAGGAATGTGTGTATTATTGTATGTAAGTGTGTATTAGTGTATTAGTGTGTGTGTGTATTAGTGTATGTGTGTATTAGTGTATTAGTGTGTGTGTAATAGTGTGTATAAGAGTGTGTGTATTAGTGTATGTGTGTATTAGTGTATTAGTGTGTGTGTGTAATAGTGTGTATAAGAGTGTGTGTATTAGTGTATGTGTGTATTAGTGTATTAGTGTGTGTGTAATAGTGTGTATAAGAGTGTGTGTATTAGTGTATTAGTGTGTGTGTAATAGTGTGTATAAGAGTGTGTGTATTAGTGTATTAGTGTGTGTGTGTATTAGTGTATGTGTGTATTAGTGTATTAGTGTGTGTGTAATAGTGTGTATAAGAGTGTGTGTATTAGTGTGTGTGTATTAGTGTATTAGTGTGTGTGTGTTAGTGTGTATAAGAGTGTGTGTATTAGTGTATGTGTGTATTAGTGTATTAGTGTGTGTGTAATAGTGTGTATAAGAGTGTGTGTATTAGTGTGTGTGTATTAGTGTATTAGTGTGTGTGTGTTAGTGTGTATAAGAGTGTGTGTATTAGTGTATGTGTGTATTAGTGTATTAGTGTGTGTGTAATAGTGTGTATAAGAGTGTGTGTATTAGTGTATTAGTGTGTGTGTGTAATAGTGTGTATAAGAGTGTGTGTATTAGTGTATTAGTGTATTAGTGTGTGTGTATTAGTGTGTGTGTGTATTAGTGTGTATAGGAATGTGTGTATTAGTGTATGTAAGTGTGTATTAGTGTATTAGTGTGTGTGTGTTAGTGTGTATAAGAGTGTGTGTATTAGTGTATGTAAGTGTGTATTAGTGTGTGTGTATTAGTGTGTATTAGTGTGTATAAGAGTGTGTGTATTAGTGTGTGTGTATTAGTGTGTGTATTAGTGTGTGTGTAATTTTGTATGAGTGTGTGTGTATTAGTGTGTATAAGTATAAGAGTCACCACAATCACCTGATCGAGGGGGTCGGAGGCCCCCCCCCCCAACTGTGATCCAGGGTTCCAATCTCAGGAAGGGGGGGGGGGGGGGGGTGAAGCCTCCGACCCCCTCGATCAGGTGATTGTGGGGTGATTGTGTTGGTGGCGATAGTGAGGCGAGAGGCCGGGAGTGGGTCGGGTGACAAACCTTTCACATGGTGTACAGGGTGGAGACTCTGGACCCACCACGACCCTGGTCAGAATGGGCAGGTCATGAAAACAAATGAATGAATGTAAACTGTAATACACACACACACACACACACACTCTCTTATACTTATACACACTAATACACACACTCTTAGGGGGGGGGCTGTAATCTAGCTCTGTGTTTAGTAATGACCCGCCCGACAACATACATGTACCTGGTTTACCGTGCACCGTCCGTCCCCCCCCCCAAACCAGAGTGTGTGTGTGTGTGGGGGGGGGGGGGGGGGGTCAGATGATCCTGCTGAGAAAGTTGAGAGGATGAAGCAGAATTATGAAGTTATTAAAATAATAAAGAAGTGGTTACACACACACACACACAGACACGCACACACACACACACACTTCCTGTCCCGCCGGGATCACTCCACACTGAGAGGAACAATATTTACATTAAGATTTCATTTAGCTGAAGTGTGTAACAGCTCCCCGAGTGCAGCGTGCTCTTATTACAGTCCTTATCGGCTCCTTTATTCACTCACTCTCACGAGGGTTCAATTCATGCTGAACCATGATTAACACCTGCAGGTCAGGCGATACGTTCACTCAACACCATCATTACCTCAACACCATTGTTACCTCAACACGGTCCATCATCACTCAACATGGTTCATCATTCACTTAACACGGTCCATCGTTCACTCAGCACAGTCCATCATCACTCAACACGGTCCATCGTTCACTCAGCACAGTCCATCATCACTCAACACGGTCCATCGTTCACTCAGCACAGTCCATCATCACTCAACACGGTCCATCATTCACTTAACACGGTCCATCATGACTCAACACGGTCCATCATGACCCATCATCACTCAACACGGTCCATCATCACTCAACATGGTTCATCATTCACTTAACACGGTCCATCATGACTCAACACGGTCCATCATGACTCAACACGGTCCATCATCACTTAACACGGTCCATCATGACTCAACACGGTCCATCATGACTCAACACGGTCCATCAT
>NC_086008.1:392500-395000 GCF_030014385.1 Trichomycterus rosablanca
CTTGTGCAGGTCTACAATCTCGTCCCTGACGTCCTTTGATAGCTCTTTGGTCTTGCCCATGGTGGTCGAGAGATTTGAACAGAAGAAACTGATTCTGTGACAGGAGTCTTTTATACAGGGACAGGACTAATTTGTAGCCTCATGGGCACATAACCGGTCTGTGGGGGTCAGAATTCTTGCTGGTTGGTAGGGGATCAAATACTTATTTCCCTTAATTAAATACAAATTTATTTATAACTTTTATTTAATGTTTTTTTCTGGATTTTTTGTTGATATTCTGTCTCTCTCTGTTAAAATAAACCTTCCATAAAAATTATAGACTGTTCAAGTCTTTGTAAGGGGGTAAACTTACAAAATCAGCAGGGGATCAAATACTTATTTTCCTCACTGTATATACATATATATATACACACACACACACACACACACACACACACACACACACACACACACACACACACACACACACACACACACACACACACTGCAGCACGGCACAGTAAAGCAAGATGAAAAGCCCCCAAGTGGAAAGTCAATACGGTGCTTTCACTGGGACCTCGTCCTCCAGTGCACCCAGGGAGAAACAACATAAATCCCCACAGTCTCCTTCCACGACCCAGCCGCTATCGATCAGCGTCTCACTCTAACGCCTTGTAATTGGCTGCTGTGATTAGCCTGAGTAAACCAATCAGAGAGAGAGAGAGAGAGAAAGGGGTGAAGTTAGAAACACTGAATGTATTTAGTAGATTTAGTAAATCTGTTAACAGTGTGTGGGCTGAACTCGGCGCTCGGGCGGGGCGTCCACATACTTTAGATCTGAGAGAGTTTTATATATTTGAAAGTCTGGGCCGCTGCTCTGAAGCTCTTCTCACTGCTGCAGCACTTTTACTGAGGAACATTTATTATGATTAGATTAACGTGAGCCGATCCAATCGTACCGTAATCAGACTCCCAGCAGCACATCCATCACCACGGCAACATTTAGAACGCCGGGCCGACACCCCGGAAGAAGGCGACGGTACCGGGTGATTCGAGTCCGGCCGCGCCGCTCGGTTTTCTCCTCATGATGAAGGTAAAGGTGGATTTGGGGAGACAGGTGGGGAAAAGGCATTTCTCATCACACCTACACCTCACCTCCCAGGAGGGGGGGGGGGGGGGGGGGGGGTATAACACAGAGGATGTAGTAGGTGGAAGAGGAACAGCAGCCCTGATCAGGATCCCTGCTCTGATGGATAAGTGTGGACGTAACCCTAAATGTTCTACTATCAGCTAAAGCTTCACATTCGGACTGTAACTATTGGTCAAAAGCACAGAGCTGCAGCTTCAGTTCACCAATCAGCTTCAACTTCATACGACTAAATAACCTTTTATCTACAGACCACAAAAACCCTGTAAATAATATTAATAATGATAATTATAATAGTAATAATTATTATAATAATAATAATACAAATAATAATAATAATTATAATAATAATAATAAAAATAATAATAATAATTATAATAATAAAATAATAATAATAAAAATAAATAATAATAAATAATAAAATAATAATAAATAATAAAATAATAATATAATAATAATAATAATAACAATAATATTAAAATAATAAATAATAATTAAAAAAAAAAATTATAATGAATAATAATAATAATAAATATAATAATAATACAAATAATAATAATAATTATAATCTTTTTGGATCTCAGTTGCCTCATGTATCTCATATTAAAGTGAATAGCTCTTTTAGCTGGTTAAGTCTTGGTTTAGTTTAGTTTGGGTCGGTAACGGTCGTTATCTGCTCCACCCTGTGTAAAGTGAGTCATGTGACCCCACACCCAGAGCGTTATTAGCATGGTTAGCGTTTAGGATGATTAGCATCAGAACGCTGGTTTTTCTGGTGTTTGATGATCCTGCAGTTACTCAGACAGACGGCTGCTTTATTACAGCAGTGAAATTGCTGGTGTGTTTTGGGCGGGGGGTGCGGGGGGTGCGGGGGGCGCGGTGTGTACCGGCGGCTGGATTTATTAGCACCTACAGGAGGAGAGAGTATTGATGAGTGTGAGGGTGAGAGAGCGTCCCGACTGATACTGAGATATAAAATGAAGCAGGTTTAGATCCTACAGCCTCGGTTCTTCATCAGAAACACTAACATGAACTCACTGTAGGGTCAGAAGTATTCGGACGCCTGATCATCAGCGCGCTGGACGTCCAGTTTTAAAAACAAACGTTATTAAAATAAAGAGCGCCTTCTGTGTGACCTTTACATCTGGAGCATCGGCCGCTCTACTGAGAAGCTTCTTACAGGACCTTGGAGTGAGTCTGTGTGTGGGGATTTGTGCCCGTTCAGTCAGTATGGCCGGGCGCCGATTGATCAGTCGGTATTCCGGTTCATCCCAGAGCTGTTGAGTGGGGCTGAGCTCAGGGCTCTGTGTGGGACGCTGGAGCTTCTTTACGTCTTTATAGAGCTCATACTGGAACAGGAGAGGACCTTCCCTA
>NC_086008.1:400000-412500 GCF_030014385.1 Trichomycterus rosablanca
GTGTATGTGTGGGTTTAATACTCTGGGTGGGTACGCTGTGTGTGTGTGTGGGTTTAATACTCTGGGTGGGTACGCTATCTCTCTGTGTGTGTGTGGGTTTAATACTCTGGGTGGGTACGCTGTGTGTGTGTGTGTGTGGGTTTAATACTCTGGGTGGGTACGCTCTCTCTGTGTGTGTGTGTGTTTGGGTTTAATACTCTGGGTGGGTACGCTCTGTGTGTGTGTGGGTTTAATACTCTGGGTGGGTACGCTCTGTGTGTGTGTGGGTTTAATACTCTGGGTGGGTACGCTCTGTGTGTGTGTGGGTTTAATACTCTGGGTGGGTACGCTCTGTGTGTGTGTGGGTTTAATACTCTGGGTGGGTACGCTCTGTGTGTGTGTGGGTTTAATACTCTGGGTGGGTACGCTCTGTGTGTGTGTGGGTTTAATACTCTGGGTGGGTACGCTCTGTGTGTGTGTGGGTTTAATACTCTGGGTGGGTACGCTCTGTGTATGTGTGGGTTTAATACTCTGGGTGGGTACGCTCTGTGTATGTGTGGGTTTAATACTCTGGGTGGGTACGCTCTCTCTCTCTGTGTGTGTGTGTGTGTGGGTTTAATACTCTGGGTGGGTACGCTCTGTGTGTGTGTGGGTTTAATACTCTGGGTGGGTACGCTCTGTGTATGTGTGGGTTTAATACTCTGGGTGGGTACGCTCTGTGTATGTGTGGGTTTAATACTCTGGGTGGGTACGCTCTGTGTATGTGTGGGTTTAATACTCTGGGTGGGTACGCTCTGTGTATGTGTGGGTTTAATACTCTGGGTGGGTACGCTCTGTGTATGTGTGGGTTTAATACTCTGGGTGGGTACGCTCTGTGTATGTGTGGGTTTAATACTCTGGGTGGGTACGCTCTGTGTATGTGTGGGTTTAATACTCTGGGTGGGTACGCTCTGTGTATGTGTGGGTTTAATACTCTGGGTGGGTACTCTCTGTGTGTGTGTGGGTTTAATACTCTGGGTGGGTATGCTCTGTGTATGTGTGGGTTTAATACTCTGGGTGGGTACGCTCTGTGTGTGTGTGGGTTTAATACTCTGGGTGGGTACGCTCTGTGTATGTGTGGGTTTAATACTCTGGGTGGGTACGCTCTGTGTATGTGTGGGTTTAATACTCTGGGTGGGTACGCTCTGTGTATGTGTGGGTTTAATACTCTGGGTGGGTACTCTCTGTGTGTGTGTGGGTTTAATACTCTGGGTGGGTACGCTCTGTGTATGTGTGGGTTTAATACTCTGGGTGGGTACTCTCTCTCTGTGGGGTATTTTTTGGGGCGATGGGGCGGGTTCTGCTCTAATGGATGTTCTGAAGCAGGCGCTGTAATGAAGGCATTAATATTCTGTTCAGTATTTATGTATTTGCTCTCTGACTCGGTGCATCACATCTGAATGGAGACGAGCTGGTGGAGGATTTTCCTCCGGGAGCAAAATAAATCAATTTTACTAATGAATCGCTCAACATGCCCAGCAAACTGCCCTCAGATAATCATCTTCAAAAAGAGAGAGAGGCGGAGGATCGTCTCACTCACCAGATTAGACTTATTGAATAAAAACGGAGCTGAACGAAGAACTCGGCAACATTAAGCTGAAAAATCTCCTCCAAACTTCTGTGGGTATCAAACCGTGCGTGTTCTGGTTCCTCAGCTCATCTTCTCACCGTCCACAACTCTGAGGATAGAAATACGTTTTAAATAGCAGCTTCATTACGAGTTTAATATTCTGCTCAAGTTTAATCATTTAATCATTTTATTTTTTTTACTCTCACAGATTCAGAATGTGTAAATATTCCTGAACTCAAAAATATCGTTTAAATAACAAAGTTCTGATTCTGATTGTCAAGTCAGATTTATTTATATAACGCTTTTTACAATGAACATCGTCTCAAAGCAACTTTACAGAATCCAGGACCAACAGACCAAAAAACCCCTGTTTATTAATGTGTTTATTAATCACTAAAGCGTTAGACGATCTTCCCCATCTAAATCAGGAACCTTTCATATTAAAACAGGAACTTTAAATTAAAATAAACTCTTATTTTTAGTACAGAAACTAAGACCTGGTTCTGAATTAAAAAGCAGTTGAGACTGCAGGGCCAACAGTGCTGCTCCTACTAGATGGGACGGAAACCTGGTGTGCTACTACAGGATGGGATGGGAACCTGGCGTGTTCCTTGATACACATACAGTAACTCGTAACATCTGGACATTATAAAATGATTCTAATTCTAAACTGAAACGTTATATACCAGAATAATACTGAAACATTTACTTTTGCATATCAGAACATGTTTTTCTACCTCACCATTATTTGAGCAGAAATTTGTCAGGATTTTGTGACGTATTTTAAGAACCACAGAAAAAAAAACCATGTTCCATAAATAAGAAGCTGCTGAGCTGGACGACACTGTCCTCTGTCAAGCAAGCTTTAAATCTTCACATCCTAATACTGCTGTAGAAGAAAGAAGAAGAAAGAATTCTGACTTCTGTTTGTTTGGTGCTTCATTTCCTCTTCATGATTTTTTATCCAGACTAACGTTCTCTCAGTATAAGAGATGGTTCAGGTTCTCGTCCTGACCTTGGCTGTGAGACCACTGTTCCACAATATGGACGCATGTGTTCCCATCATTCAGTAACAGAAGTGAATCTGACTGGTATTAAATCCTCCTTCATTTTCTCTGACGTTTATCTCTCGTATCAATCGTTTCAGTTCCGGAACAAAACGATCAAATCAGATCTGATTCTGTTCCTCCTTCATCTCTCCATCAGTCCTAAATCACGCCGTCCCTCTCCGACCCTGAACTCCCCCCCCCGCCCCGCCCCGCCCCGCCCTGCCTTGTCCTCCTCCGCCTCTTCTCTTTTAAATCTGTGTGTTTTGGACGATCTAATAGGCGGTGAAGTGGCGGTTTTATGGCCGTGTGGTGTGTGTGGTGTGTGTATTGTGTGTGTTGTAACGTTTGTAGAGATTTACAGCGGCTCTCAGTCGAGATGCAGCAGATCTGATGAATTACGGCCCTCATATCCCCCCCCCCCCCCCCATCCAGAGGAACCTCAAGGCTAAATCTTTACCAGCGTTTATAACCAGACGCCGGATGTGAGACGGGGGGGGGGTACGACTGGTCGGGTTCATAAACCTGATTTTATTTCTTTATTATTTTTTATTTGGGGGTTTCTGGGTTTCTCTTGATTTCGCTCCCTGTATAACATCTGGAAGCTCTGATGTTCCGTATTTCTGCCACTTCTTTTCACCTGGTAGGGCCGGAGTCTCACAGGCCGTGATCAGCCGCCCCCCCCCCCGTGCAGACGCCTCGACCGGTCAGCAGAGGTTGCACTTACACCCAGAGATGTTCACAAAATACGAGTCCGAGTCGAGTCACCAGTCGAGTCACGAGTCTTTAGGCTAGAGTCCAAATTGAGTCACGAGTCTTCAGGCTAGAGTCCGAGTCGAGTCACAAATCGATTTACGAGTCTTTAGGCTAGAGTCCGATTCGAGTCACGAGTCGAGTCATGAGTCTTTAGGCTAGAGTCCAAATTGAGTCACGAGTCTTTAGGCTAGAGTCCGAGTCGAGTTACGAGTTGAGTCACGAGGCTTTAGGCTAGAGTTCGAGCCGAGTCACGAGTCAAGTCACAAGTCTTTAGGCTAGAGTCTGAGTCGAGTCACGAGTTGAGTCACGAGTCTTTAGGCTAGAGTCCAAATTGAGTCACGAGTCTTCAGGCTAGAGTCCGAGTCGAATCACGAGTTGAGTCACGAGTCTTTAGGCTAGAGTCTGAGTCGAATCACGAGTTGAGTCACGAGTCTTCAGGCTAGAGTCCGAGTCGAGTCACGAGTCGATTTACGAGTCTTTAGGCTAGAGTCCGATTCGAGTCACGAGTCGAGTCATGAGTCTTTAGGCTAGAGTCCAAATTGAGTCACGAGTCTTTAGGCTAGAGTCCGAGTCGAGTCACGAGTCTTTAGGCTAGAGTCTGAGTCGAGTCACGAGTTGAGTCACGAGTCGAGTCACGAGTCTTTAGGCTAGAGTCCAAATTGAGTCACGAGTCTTTAGGCTAGAGTCCGAGTCGAGTCACGAGTTGATTTACGAGTCTTTAGGCTAGAGTCTGAGTCGAGTCACGAGTCGAGTCACGAGTTTTTAGGCTAGAGTCCGAGTCAAGTCACGACTCTTTAGGCTGGAGTCCGTGTCGAGTCACAAGTCTTTAGGCTAGAGTTCGAGCCGAGTCACGAGTCAAGTCACAAGTCTTTAGGCTAGAGTCTGAGTCGAGTCACGAGTTGAGTCACGAGTCTTTAGGCTAGAGTCCAAATTGAGTCACGAGTCTTCAGGCTAGAGTCCGAGTCGAATCACGAGTTGAGTCACGAGTCTTTAGGCTAGAGTCTGAGTTGAGTCACGAGTTGAGTCACGAGTCTTTAGGCTAGAGTCCAAATTGAGTCACGAGTCTTTAGGCTAGAGTCCGAGTCGAGTCACGAGTTGATTTACGAGCCTTTAGGCTAGAGTCTGAGTCGAGTCACGAGTCGAGTCACGAGTTTTTAGGCTAGAGTCCGAGTCAAGTCACGACTCTTTAGGCTGGAGTCCGTGTCGAGTCACAAGTCTTTAGGCTAGAGTCTGAGTTGAGTCACGAGTTGAGTCACGAGTCTTTAGGCTAGAGTCCAAATTGAGTCACGAGTCTTTAGGCTAGAGTCCGAGTCGAGTCACGAGTTGATTTACGAGCCTTTAGGCTAGAGTCTGAGTCGAGTCACGAGTCGAGTCACGAGTTTTTAGGCTAGAGTCCGAGTCAAGTCACGACTCTTTAGGCTGGAGTCCGTGTCGAGTCACAAGTCTTTAGGCTAGAGTTCGAGCCGAGTCACGAGTCAAGTCACAAGTCTTTAGGCTAGAGTCTGAGTCGAGTCACGAGTTGAGTCACGAGTCTTTAGGCTAGAGTCCAAATTGAGTCACGAGTCTTCAGGCTAGAGTCCGAGTTGAATCACGAGTCTATATAATCTACACAAAACATACTGTATATTGGAAATGTAGAGTAGAAATAAAGAAATAATCTGTAAGTTCAGATAAAAAAAACCCTTACCTTAGCTTCTGTTCTTCCAGATGCTATTACATTTATAAGCGTGCGTCCCATTAGGAACAGAATCCGTTATTTTGTAAATGTGCTTATAATTAAAAACCTCCAAACTTTTCCCGGTGGTGAAGTAAAACAGGAAGTGGTTAGAAAGCCGATCGAGCGTTTCATTACCACGTCATCTGTGTGACGCAAACCGAATAAATGCAAATAACAGCATTTCTTACTAACAATTACAATCAGAAGCTCTGATTGGTTCAGAAAGCGTCTTTCAACCATCAGCACCGATTCTGTAGGAGCGTTCCATTCGCCCCGGCTGTTCCTGTGAAGTGCACTACGTAGGGTATTCCACCATTTTAAGTATAGAGCGACGCTTCATCACTTCACCGGAAGCTGCTGGAACATTTACACATTGTGTGTGTTAAGACGGCCGGAGCGTTATTATTATTATTTTTTATTATTATTATTATTATTATTATTATTATTATTATTATTATTATTATTATTATTATTATTATTATTATTATTATTATTATTATTATTAGAGAGCAGACAATGACACGATCAGAATGATGTCGGATCATATATATACTGTATATATACAGTGTATCACAAAAGTGAGTACACCCCTCACATTTCTGCAGATATTTAAGTATATATTTTCATGGGACAACACTGACAAAATGACACTTTGACACAATGAAAAGTAGTCTGTGTGCAGCTTATATAACAGTGTAAATTTATTCTTCCCTCAAAATAACTCAATATACAGCCATTAATGTCTAAACCACCGGCAACAAAAGTGAGTACACCCCTAAGAGACTACACTCCTAAATGTCCAAATTGAGCACTGCTTGTCATTTTCCCTCCAAAATGTCATGTGATTTGTTAGTGTTACTAGGTCTCAGGTGTGCATAGGGAGCAGGTGTGTTCAATTTAGTAGTACAGCTCTCACACTCTCTCATACTGGTCACTGAAAGTTCCAACATGGCACCTCATGGCAAAGAACTCTCTGAGGATCTTAAAAGACGAATTTTTGCGCTACATGAAGATGGCCAAGGCTACAGGAAGATTGCCAACACCCTGAAACTGAGCTGCAGCACAGTGGCCAAGATCATCCAGCGTTTTAAAAGAGCAGGGTCCACTCAGAACAGACCTCGCGTTGGTCGTCCAAAGAAGCTGAGTGCACGTGCTCAGCGTCACATCCAACTGCTGTCTTTGAAAGATAGGCGCAGGAGTGCTGTCAGCATTGCTGCAGAGATTGAAAAGGTGGGGGGTCAGCCTGTCAGTGCTCAGACCATACGCCGCACACTACATCAAATTGGTCTGCATGGCTGTCACCCCAGAAGGAAGCCTCTTCTGAAGTCTCTACACAAGAAAGCCCGCAAACAGTTTGCTGAAGACATGTCAACAAAGGACATGGATTACTGGAACCATGTCCTATGGTCTGATGAGACCAAGATTAATTTGTTTGGTTCAGATGGTCTCAAGCATGTGTGGCGGCAATCAAGTGAGGAGTACAAAGATAAGTGTGTCATGCCTACAGTCAAGCATGGTGGTGGGAATGCCATGGTCTGGGGCTGCATGAGTGCAGCAGGTGTTGGGGAGTTACATTTCATTGAGGGACACATGAACTCCAATATGTACTGTGAAATACTGAAGCAGAGCATGATCCCCTCCCTCCGGAAACTGGGTCGCAGGGCAGTGTTCCAGCATGATAATGACCCCAAACACACCTCTAAGACGACCACTGCTTTATTGAAGAGGCTGAGGGTAAAGGTGATGGACTGGCCAAGCATGTCTCCAGACCTAAACCCAATGGAACATCTTTGGGGCATCCTCAAGCGGAAGGTGGAGGAGCGCAAAGTCTCGAATATCCGCCAGCTCCGTGATGTCGTCATGGAGGAGTGGAAAAGCATTCCAGTGGCAACCTGTGAAGCTCTGGTAAACTCCATGCCCAGGAGAGTTAAGGCAGTTCTGGGAAATAATGGTGGCCACACAAAATATTGACACTTCAGGAACTTTCACTAAGGGGTGTACTCACTTTTGTTGCCGGTGGTTTAGACATTAATGGCTGTATATTGAGTTATTTTGAGGGAAGAATAAATTTACACTGTTATATAAGCTGCACACAGACTACTTTTCATTGTGTCAAAGTGTCATTTTGTCAGTGTTGTCCCATGAAAAGATATACTTAAATATCTGCAGAAATGTGAGGGGTGTACTCACTTTTGTGATACACTGTATATATGTAATTGATCCAGACTATAAATAATATCCAGACTCTCTGGATTCTTAAGCATTCTGGGAACACCCCGGTGTTTTGGCTTCATGATGGAGCCACCCCGGAAGAGCGGATTGCCCCAGAGGGGGTATGGCATCCCTTTTTCCAAATCACCAGCGGTAGGGTTGGTATTCCACTCTTGTCTACACAAGCCGACCCGTTCTGATAGTCCGGTGTAAATGAACCCTCTTAAACAGAGCAGTAAATCAGGGGTTAAGGTGCAGGACTAGTAATCAGAAGGTTGCCAGGTAGTCACAGTTGGGCCCCTGAGCAAGGCCCCGTTTTGCTTGTATTGTGTTCAGTCGTAATTATATTCATTTAAATAAAAGCTTCGACTAAACGCTGCAAATATAAACGATGAAAATAAAAATGAAACCAGATCGTCTCGTTTTTACACCTGATTAAAACGTTTATATATTTTCTATCATGGCCGGCGTCCCCGAGCGTCCCCGAGCGTCCTGATCCGTCCTCGCTCGTTCCTCGCTCGTTCCTCGCTCGTTCCTCTGGTGGTTTCGGTGAATTGTTGTTGCCGATCGTTGGCAGTCACTGCAGCAGCATTTGTTCGAAACACAGACGAGTCCAAGAGAAAAAAGCCGAGAGCCGATTGTGTAACGCGGCACCATCTGCTGAGCTCTGAAGCATCTAAAGTGAGTTCCTGCAGGATCACGCAGCGTTTTAATTGCTCCTCAGGGAACGCCGTTTCACAGGAAGTGAGGGTTCAACACGGCGTTTCAGGAGGGAACAGGTGGTGCGGAGCGCCGGGGTCCGGAAATAAACGCCGCGAAAACACGCCGTCAGATTGATCAGGACCAGCGAGTGATTCTGATAAACATTCTCCACGTTCTCTCAGAGCTGCACCTTCAGATAAACACACTTCAGATGTTCCAGTTCGTCCCTCTCCTTCACGTCGGCGTTGTTTAACCCCGTCAATTAAAATTTAGCTATATTTTTTATCTTCACTGAAACTCAAACAGAACCGAACGTTTAAAACAAGCCCTCAAGCTTCTGTGGGTTCTCCTGAAATCACTTCTGGTTTAATATTTCTGTCCAAACCTTCAGAAGAACCTGGTCTGGTCCAGCCAACGACCTAGATGATCTGACCCAAAGATTCTCACAGGTTCCTTCAGGAGCCCCAGGCTCATCTTCAACATCCCTGTGGTCCAACCCTCACCTTCTAACATCTCTGTGGTCCAAACCTCACTTTCTCACACCCTTGTGGTCCAAACCACATCTTCTAACATCCATGAGGTCCAAACCTCACCTAACACCCATGAGGTCCAAACCTCATTTTCTCACATCCTTATAGTCCAAACCTCATCTTCTCATATCTTTGTGGTCCAAACCTCACCTTCTCACATCCCTGTGGTCCAAACCTCATTTTCTCACATCCTTATAGTCCAAACCTCATCTTCTCATATCTTTGTGGTCCAAACCTCATCTTCTCATATCTTTGTGGTCCAAACCTCACTTTCTCACACCCCTGTGGTCCAAACCACATCTTCTAACATCCCTGTGGTCCAAACCTCACCCTCTCACAACCCTGTGGTCCAAACCTCACCTTCTCACATCCCTGTGGTCCAAACATCACCTTCTCACACCCCTGTGGTCCAAACCTCATCTTCTCACATCTTTGTGGTCCAAATCTCACCTTCTCACACCCCTGTGGTCCAAACCTCATCTTCTCACATTCTTGTGGTCCAAACCTCATCTTCTAACACCCATGAGGTCCAAACTGTATCTTCTCACACCCCTGTGGTCCAAACCTCACCTTCTCACATCTTTGTGGTCCAAACCTCACCTTCTCACATCTTTGTGGTCCAAACCTCACCTTCCCACACCCCTGTGGTCCAAACCTCATCTTCTCACATCTTTTTGGTCCAAACCTCATCTTCTAACACCCATGAGGTTCAAACCTCATCTTCTCACACCCTTATAGTCCAATCCTCACTTTCTCACACCCCTGTGGTCCAAACCACATCTTCTAACATCCCTGTGGTCCAAACCTCATCTTCTCACATTCTTGTGGTCCAAACCTCACCTTCTAACACCCATGAGGTCCAAACTGTATCTTCTCACACCCCTGTGGTCCAAACCTCACCTTCTAACACCCATGAGGTCCAAACTGTATCTTCTCACACCCCTGTGGTCCAAACCTCACCTTCTCACATCTTTGTGGTCCAAACCTCACCTTCTCACATCCCTGTGGTCCAAACCTCATCTTCTCACACCCATGTGGTCCAAACCTCATCTTCCCACACCCCTGTGGTCCAAACCTCACCTTCTCACAACCCTGTGGTCCAAACCCCATCTTCTCACATCCCTGTGGTCCAAACCTCATCTTCTCACATTCTTGTGGTCCAAACCTCACCTTCTAACACCCATGAAGTCCAAACTGTATCTTCTAACATCCCTGTGGTCCAAACCTTACCTTCTCACATCCCTGTGGCCTCAGACTTTGAGGTTTAAGCCTTGTCTTTATCAGCCTGGTGTGTGTAAAAGTTCCTCTGCTGGTCTCGTGGTGGTACTTCCGTCTCCATCCTCCTGGTTGGCGTGGTGGTTGCAGGGTTTTAATCCAGTTCTCCTCCTTCTGTTCCTGGTGTTTCTATATTTGAACCTGTTGGATTAGGGATGAACTTCAGACGTGATGCGTGATGTGGCTCCACCTCACTGGGACACGGAGCAGATCCCCGGTGATTCTCTGGTGGTGATTCTCTGGTGGTGATGGCTCAGTAATTTGGATGTCACCGGGTGTGAGACTCGTTATTTCGGAGCTTAATGAGAGAGTTTAAGGATGTAATTAGCGCTTCGTGGACAGAACGACGTCCTGCAGCTTTAATCTGGGATTAACGTGAAGGAGCTGCAGGATTAACCATGAGTTTAACTCCTTCATTTTCTCTTAAACTAAAACTGTCAGCGAGAGGGGAAACGATCTGAGAACCACCCACCACGTCTAATAACTCTAATAACGCCGTCTAATAACTTTATTACAGCAGGGTTTAAACTTTATATCTCATATATAATTCCATATTTTAGTCACTTCAAAGTTCCGATTCTAAAGTTCCAACAATCAGAAGCTCTAACAGAAATAAAACTAATAAAACAGGTTCAAACTCAATTATAATTATTTATTTATACTGTTTATATTTATGCATTATTTTTATTTTTATATATTATTTTTATATTGATTTATTATTTTTATATTTATGTATTATTTTTATATTTACATATACAGTTTATATTTAATTCTATATTTTTACACTGTGAGTTAATAAACAGCTTCATGTTGAGCAGTTGATGCTCCTAGAATTCTCCATTCCTATTACAGCACCATGCTAGGGTTACTGAGCTTTTCGTTATGATCCATTACGACATGTTACGACTCACTCTGACCCATTACAGCCCGATATGAACAGTAGTGACCTGTTATGATCCGTTATGACCCGTTAAGACCCCGTTATAACCGGCTATGACCTGTTATGACCCGTAATGACCTGTTATGCCCTGTCATTACCTGTTACGACCCGTAATGACCCGTTCCACTGTTGATGTGTGTCTGTGGTTCTGTGGTTGTACTCGTGAGTGTCGGGCGTGGTTCAGAGCCCCCAGTCTCCCCGGTTAGCAGTAGCGTCTCAGCTCTGTACTCTGATGTGTAGAAATATAATAGAGTTGAGTGACTGAGAGAAATTCTGCCATTAGCATAAAACTTCTGAGCTGCTCTGAGTTCTAAAGTTCTGACGAGGACGTTTAATTATTTTTATTATTATTATTTCTGCTGAGAGGATGAAGATAAAAACCTGGAACCAAGAAACTCACCGAGGCTTCAGATATAAAAACATCAAACAATTTCATTTCATCCTTTCTCTCACCTGAGCACTCAGACCTGCAGGAAACAGCGCAATCATCATAAACCTATTATAATATACAGTATATAATTATATAGATATAAAATCCACGGTCAGAATAAACCTTCATTAACTGTAATATATGTAATTATATAGATATAAAATCCACAATCAGAATAAACCTTCATTAATTATAAAATATATAATTATATAGATATAAAATCCACCTTCATCATAAACCTAAATTAAAATATATAGTTATAAATATATAATATTTAATAAATAAATATTTACAAATCCATCATCATAATAAACCTAAATTAATGAAAAATATATTACGAAATATCTAAATAAATCTAAATAAATAACATCCACCATCAAAATAAACTCATATTAATTAAAAATATATATAAAATTTTAAATAAAGAAATAAATATATAAAAACCACCATCATAAACTCAACCTAATAAAAATATATTTAGAAATATTTAAATCTATCTATCTATCTATCTATCTATCTATCTATCTATCTATCTATCTATCTATATATATATATATATATATATATATATATATATATATATACACACACATATATATATAGGGTTAGGGTTAGAATATATATAAAATATAAATTGAGAGCTTTAACTCTTAGTTTTATTATACAAATAAAAAATAAGAATACAAATAAATAAATAAGAATAAAAATAAATAAATAAATAAGAATAATAAAAATTAAATAAATAAGAATAAAAATAAATAAATAAAAATAAATAAATAAGAAACCCTGTTATACACCGAACCAAAAGTATGTGGACGTGCCTCTTAACTGTTGAGTGTTCTCAGCTGTTTCAGTCACACCCACTATAACAGGTGTGTAACATTACTAATATATATAAAAATAATATGAAATGTGTTTAGCTTTGTGGCATCAAGTTGGGGAAGGTCTTTTCCTGTTTCTCCATGACTGCCCCCCTGTGAGTTTTTATGAAAAGATTAAACAGGTCGTACTGCGGTGACGCTTAAATATCGTACAGTAAAATAACAGCAGCACTGAAGAGCCAATCACAGCTCAGCAAACCACAACTGTCGTGATGAAAGCGTCATGTGTAAGCGTCTGCTAAATCTCTCCTCGTTCTGCCTCTGTGAGGCGCTATAACAGGCTCGAGGTCTGAACGACGTTTTACTGCGAGTGGTTTGTGATGGTCTGAACTACCTGCAGATTCGTGTTCGGACCGCCGTGATCAGCGCTAGTGACGCTAAATTCCTGTTATATAAACGTATATAAAGAAAAGACGCCACGTGT
>NC_086008.1:417500-422500 GCF_030014385.1 Trichomycterus rosablanca
GCTATTGCAGGACTAAATTGTGGCTTAATTTAAACCTCACAGGAGGCAGGTAGGTTTAACTTCAGATTCATGTTGTTCAAAGAAAACAAGTGGATTATTTGCACTATGTCAATGAAGATCAGCGAGTACCATCAGCTAGACGTGTTACTGCTGACAAAAGTCACCCGTTACTTCATTTTGATGACATTAGTTTCTGAGATCGTTTTAGAATGTACAACCCCAAATCAGAACAAGTTGGGACAGTGTGGAAAATGCAAATAATAAAAACACAGAGTTTCTTACATTGACTTTGGTTTTATTTGATGTCAGACAGGATGAAGCTGAGATATTTCTTCTTTTATCTGCTCCACTTCATTTCATTCATTAATAAACATCCAGCACATGTTGCTCTAAGATCTCAACGTACTTTTCTGCATTAATGCTGCATCACAGAGTGTAAATGACCTTTACCAAGGGCACTGACACGCCCCCATACCATGACAGACCCTGGTACTGACACGCCCCCATACCATGACAGACCCTGGTACTGACACACCCCCATACCATGACACACCCTGGTACTGACACACCCCCATACCATGACAGACCCTGGTACTGACACGCCCCCATACCATGACAGACCCTGGTACTGACACGCCCCCATACCATGACAGACCCTGGTACTGACACACCCCCATACCATGACACACCCTGGTACTGACACACCCCCATACCATGACACACCCTGGTACTGACACGCCCCCATACCATGACACACCCTGATACTGACACGCCCCCATACCATGACACACCCTGGTACTGACACGCCCCCATACCATGACACACCCTGGTACTGACACACCCCCATACCATGACACACCCTGGTACTGACACGCCCCCATACCATGATACACCCTGGTACTGACACACCCCCATACCATGATACACCCTGGTACTGACACACCCCCATACCATGACAGACCCTGGTACTGACACGCCCCCATACCATGACACACCCTGATACTGACACGCCCCCATACCATGACACACCCTGGTACTGACACGCCCCCATACCATGACACACCCTGGTACTGACACGCCCCCATACCATGACACACCCTGGTACTGACACGCCCCCATACCATGACAGACCCTGGTACTGACACACCCCCATACCATGACACACCCTGGTACTGACACGCCCCCATACCATGACAGACCCTGGTACTGACACACCCCCATACCATGACACACCCTGATACTGACACGCCCCCATACCATGACACACCCTGGTACTGACACGCCCCCATACCATGACACACCCTGGTACTGACACGCCCCCATACCATGACACACCCTGATACTGACACGCCCCCATACCATGACACACCCTGGTACTGACACACCCCCATACCATGACAGACCCTGGTACTGACACACCCCCATACCATGACACACCCTGGTACTGACACACCCCCATACCATGACACACCCTGGTACTGACACGCCCCCATACCATGACACACCCTGGTACTGACACACCCCCATACCATGACACACCCTGGTACTGACACGCCCCCATACCATGACACACCCTGGTACTGACACACCCTTATACCATGACACACCCTGGTACTGACACGCCCCAATACCATGACACACCCTGATACTGACACACCCCCATACCATGATACACCCTGGTACTGACACGCCCCCATACCATGACACACCCTGGCACTGACACGCCCCCATACCATGATACACCCTGGTACTGACACGCCCCCATACCATGACACACCCTGGCACTGACACGCCCCCATACCATGATACATCCTGGTACTGACACGCCCCCATACCATGACACACCCTGGCACTGACACACCCCCATACCATGACACACCCTGATACTGACACACCCCCATACCATGCTACACCCTGGTACTGACACGCCCCCATACCATGACACACCCTGGCACTGACACGCCCCCATACCATGACACACCCTGGTACTGACACGCCCCCATACCATGACAGACCCTGGTACTGACACCCCCCATACCATGACAGACCCTGGTACTGACACACCCCCATACCATGATACACCCTGGTACTGACACGCCCCCATACCATGACACCCCTGGTACTGACACACCCCCATACCATCACACACCCTGGTACTGACATGCCCGCATACCATGACACACCCTGATACTGACACACCCCATACCATGACAGACCCTGGTACTGACACACCCCATACCATGACACACCCTGGTACTGACACACCCCATACCATGACAGACCCTGGTACTGACACACCCTTATACCATGACAGACCCTGATACTGACACACCCCATACCATGACAGACCCTGGTACTGACACACCCCATACCATGACACACCCTGATACTGACACACCCCATACCATGACAGACCCTGGTACTGACACACCCCATACCATGACAGACCATGCTACTGACACACCCCCATACCATGACACACCCTGGTACTGACACACCCCCATACCATGACACACCCTGATACTGACACACCCCATACCATGACAGACCCTGGTACTGACACACCCCATACCATGACAGACCCTGGTACTGACACACCCCATACCATGACACACCCTGCTACTGACACACCCCCATACCATGACACACCCTGGTACTGACACACCCCCATACCATGACAGACCCTGGTACTGACACACCCCATACCATGACACACCCTGGTACTGACACGCCCCAATACCATGACACACCCTGATACTGACACACCCCCATACCATGATACACCCTGGTACTGACACGCCCCCATACCATGACACACCCTGGCACTGACACGCCCCCATACCATGATACACCCTGGTACTGACACGCCCCCATACCATGATACACCCTGGTACTGACACGCCCCCATACCATGACACACCCTGGCACTGACACACCCCCATACCATGACACACCCTGGTACTGACACGCCCCCATACCCTGACACACCCTGATACTGACACACCCCCATACCATGATACACCCTGGTACTGACACGCCCCCATACCATGACACACCCTGGCACTGACACGCCCCCATACCATGACACACCCTGGTACTGACACGCCCCCATACCATGACAGACCCTGGTACTGACACCCCCCATACCATGACAGACCCTGGTACTGACACACCCCCATACCATGATACACCCTGGTACTGACACGCCCCCATACCATGACACCCCTGGTACTGACACACCCCCATACCATCACACACCCTGGTACTGACATGCCCGCATACCATGACACCCCTGGTACTGACACACCCCCATACCATCACACACCCTGGTACTGACATGCCCGCATACCATGACACCCCTGGTACTGACACACCCCCATACCATCACACACCCTGGTACTGACACGCCCCCATACCATGACACCCCTGGTACTGACACACCCCCATACCATCACACACCCTGGTACTGACATGCCCGCATACCATGACACACCCTGATACTGACACACCCCATACAATGACACACCCTGGTACTGACACACCCCATACCATGACAGACCCTGGTACTGACACACCCTTATACCATGACAGACCCTGATACTGACACACCCCATACCATGACAGACCCTGGTACTGACACACCCCATACCATGACACACCCTGATACTGACACACCCCATACCATGACAGACCCTGGTACTGACACACCCCATACCATGACAGACCCTGGTACTGACACACCCCATACCATGACACACCATGCTACTGACACACCCCCATACCATGACACACCCTGGTACTGACACACCCCCATACCATGACACACCCTGGTATTGACACACCCCATACCATGACACACCCTGATACTGACACACCCCATACCATGACAGACCCTGGTACTGACACACCCCATACCATGACAGACCCTGGTACTGACACACCCCATACCATGACACACCCTGCTACTGACACACCCCCATACCATGACACACCCTGGTACTGACACACCCCCATACCATGACAGACCCTGGTACTGACACACCCCATACCATGACACACCCTGGTACTGACACACCCCCATACCATGACAGACCCTGGTACTGGCACACCCCCATACCATGACACACCCTGGTACTGACACGCCCCCATACCATGACACACCCTGGTACTGACACACCCCCATACCATGACACACCCTGGTACTGACACACCCCCATACCATGACAGACCCTGGTACTGACACACCCCCATACCATGACACACCCTGGTACTGACACACCCCATACCATGACAGACCCTGGTACTGACACACCCCATACCATGACACACCCTGGTACTGACACACCCCCATACCATGACACACCCTGGTACTGACACACCCCATACCATGACACACCCTGGTACTGACACACCCCATACCATGACACACCCTGGTACTGACACACCCCATACCATGACACACCCTGGTACTGACACACCCCATACCATGACACACCCTGGTACTGACACACCCCATACCATGACACACCCTGGCTTTTGGACGTGTTGCTGATAACAGTCTGGATCCTTTTCCTCTTTGTTCCGGAGCACACAGAGTCCATTTTCTCCAAAAAAAGACCTGGAAGGATGATTCATCTGAGCACAATACACGTTTCCACTGTGTGATGGTCCATCCTAGATGCCTCCGAACCCAGAGAAGTGGACGCCGCTTCTGGACATTGTTAACATGAGGCTTCTTTTTTGCACAGTAAAGTGTGAAGTATGATTAGTGCAGTAACTCTGTATTGTAGAGCTGATAAAGGTTTGATAAACTAATCCCTCACCCATGTGGTTCTATCAGCTAGTGTTGAGTGGAGGTTCTTGATGCCGTCTGAGGGATGGAAGATCACGAGCGTTCAGATTAAGCTCGACCCTCCACCTTTACACACTGAAATTCCTCCTGATTCCTTAAATTGTTTGATATTCTGCACTGTAGAGGGAGAACATGCAAATCCCTTCCA
>NC_086008.1:427500-445000 GCF_030014385.1 Trichomycterus rosablanca
AAGGAACCACAGGGATCCTGACCAGTTTGAAGTGGTTAGTAAAGGTGAATAAAATGCAGAAGTGTAGAAATGTAGAGCGAAACTGGAGCTGATCAAACCCAGCTAACAATATAACGTTTACTGAACATTCTGCTCACGTTCTATTCATGTTAGGAAAACAATCAAGGGTCCAATTTTACTGATATTCCATGTATGTTGCCATGGTGACACATTTATGTGCTTTAATTTGTACTTTTTGCACTTAATAAACAAATGACTGTTTAATTAGAATAAAGAAAATAAAAGTAAATATTTAAGAGAGGAAGAATGAAGCAGCGCAGCTCTGCTATAATCACTGCTCAGTTCAGGAACACTGACACTCTTGGATGTAGCCGAGTCCCTTACCAAGTCTACTGGACATGAGTCTGAGGGAGAGGAGAGGGTGGGTAGCTAAGGGTCAGCAGGAACGGGCACAGGAGAGTCTGAATGACCGGGGTTGCAGGATCTGGGTGTTCGGTGGATTTTGGCGCCCCCTGGAGGGCTCTGGCAATTGAGAAATCAGCCACTAGTCTGCTGGGTGGGAAAAGACGGGACTATAAAGTGGGCGTGGTCTTGGATGCTTTGTAAGGACCCTGGTTAGTAGCCCGAGGCGCCTGTACAGTGGAGGAGCGTGGAGATCAGGGCGTACGGGGGGATAAGAAGGGGTCAGTGGAAAGTGGGCGTGTCGGAGGGAGGGCGTGTCAGGAGAATATACCCTCCTCATACACCATCGGGGTCTCCAGCAGAGGAAGAGGAACCGGCTACGACTAAACTGGGAGAATAAAGGAGAGGATGCAGAAGTAAAGCCTGGGAGGAGAAGATCTGGAGCAGACTCGGTGGGTCGGTGTGACTGTGGGGGTTTAATGAGGGGCGACACTGTGGTCCCTGATGCCAGGACTGGAACATCTCTGCTCTAAAAGGTCAATGAGACCTCATTAGGGGTCTAAAGTGACACGGTACAGCGCGGTGGAGGTTCGCGTCCCGGAGACTCTCGAGCGAGCGAGTTCTTCTGTTCTGTGTTTAAACTCCAGCAGATAAAGAGCCGCTCCAGGAGCCTCGCAGGAGGAACGTCAGCAGATCAGCAGCGTCCAGGATAAGAGCAGGCGGGTTCTTATCGTTCCTCTATCTGCTCCTCGTTCCTCACACCCGCCGCACCTTCATTCAGACTAAAGAGGGTCGGGCTCTTATCGCCATGGAAACAGGCGCTTCCGAATCGCCCAGACTGACGGGACGGACGACTATGACATCATCATCGCGGTTGTCAGATTAATTGGCGCGGCGTTAATTAGCTCGGTAAGCAGACGTTAGCAGCGCGAGCAGATCGTTATCGTCCCATAGCCGAATCTCGTCGCGCTCCCGCTGCCGAGGAACAAAAGGAGAAAGTGAGCGAGAGAAAGTCCATTATCCACGACTGACTGGAGAAATCAGAGCTGGCGTGTTCTACACGGATTAGCGGAGGCGCCGGCGCTCGTTCCACCGCGTCAGACTCTCCGACAAGCGCCGGAGCAAAATTTACTTCTGAATCAGCAAAGATACGACCGCTCGAGCACGTACGTACAACTCAATCAGGAAAAGTTGGGACGGTAAAGCATTTACTGCTCTGTAACGTCAAAGTTCCTCCTCACCACACTATCAAGACATTTCAACACAGAGAACACTGAACATCAGACCCCAAAAAGAAGGAAAATCAGACCCCAAAAAGGAGGAACATCAGACCCCAAAAAGGAGGAACATCAGACCCCGAAAAGGAGGAACATCAGACCCCGAAAAGGAGGAACATCAGACCCCGAAAAGGAGGAACATCAGACCTCGAAAAGGAGGAACATCAGACCCCGAAAAGGAGGAACATCAGACCCCGAAAAGGAGGAACATCAGACCCTGAAAAGGAGGAAAATCAGACCCCGAAAAGGAGGAACATCAGACCCCAAAAAGGAGGAACATCAGACCCTGAAAAGGAGGAAAATCAGACCCCGAAAAGGAGGAAAATCAGACCCCGAATAGGAGGAAAATCAGACCCCGAAAAGGAGGAAAATCAGACCCCGAATAGGAGGAAAATCAGACCCCGAAAAGGAGGAAAATCAGACCCCAAAAAGGAGGAACATCAGACCCCAAAAAGGAGGAACATCAGACCCCGAAAAGGAGGAACATCAGACCCCCAAAAAGGTTGAACATCAGACCCCAAAAAGGAGAAACATCAGACCCTAAACAGGAGGAACATCAGACCCCAAAAAGGAGGAACATCCAAAAAAGGAGGAACATCAGACCCCAAAAAGGAGGAACATCAGACCCTGAAAAGGAGGAACATCAGACCCCAAAAAGGAGGAACATCAGACCCCAAAAAAGAAAGAACATCAGACCCCAAAAAGGAGGAACATCAGACCCACAAAAAAAGGCATGACAGTGAGTAGTCAGGATTGTTCCACAATAAAGTGGTGGATGTCCTCAGGGTGAGTGGAGCTTTAGACCAATCAAATACACGTCGTTTTTTTTTACGTGTTCGGAAGCCAACGAAAATTAATTCTGATCGTTAGAAGCGTCCGATTGTGAGGTACAGGCGTGTGGGCTGCAGGTGACTCAGGGGCCGCAGCTTCAGGGCCCCAGGCTGAAGAGAGGAATCATAAGGAAGAGAAAAGTTGGAGCGTGGAGACACGGAGACGCTGAAGGTTTCCTCTTGTTCAGGACTACGAGGATCATGTCGAGCCGTCACGCCGACACGCCGAGTGAGATTGTTCTGAAGCGTCGCTCTCTCTTTTACCTCCTCAAATTCTCAACTTTCAATTTTCTCTCACCGATCTCGTCTGAGGAGCAAAATTCTCTCTGCTCCAAAAATTCTCCATCTAAATGTAAATGCTGGAAATCATCATAATGGTTCTGCAGAGGCATTTCTCACCCCCCCCCCCCCCCCCCCCCCCTCACCGGGTGACCGGGGCCACGGCGCTCGTTTCATGCACATCAGACACACACTTAAACACACGGCTGATTAGTGTGAGCACTCGCTAACGTGTGTGTGTGTGTGTGTGTGTGTGTGTGTGTGTGTGTGTGTGTGTGTAAACACTCGTCGTAAACGTTGGAGCCGCAACCTGTCGCCTGCAGGTCCGTCATAAAGGATCATCAGGATTCCTCCATCCAAAACATCACCGTCTGTAGAAGAGATGTTCCTGATCTACTGTCACTGTGATCTGGAAACTTCTAGGAGCAACAACAGCTCAGTACTGGTGTGAACCAGGATACAGCACTCACTACTGAATT
The DNA here is from genome assembly GCF_030014385.1 of Trichomycterus rosablanca. Taxonomy (NCBI): domain Eukaryota; kingdom Metazoa; phylum Chordata; class Actinopteri; order Siluriformes; family Trichomycteridae; genus Trichomycterus; species Trichomycterus rosablanca. The sequence continues at coordinate 430,768 of NC_086008.1, forward strand.
CCAAACCAGAATAAGACCTGTTCATCACAAGCTTAACTCACTGGGTTTCCCTGGCAAAGCGACTGCACACAAGCCTGAACATCTGATACAGTGGTGTAAAGCACAACAACACTGGACTCTGGAGCAGAGGAAACACACGTGTCTGCTGATTAAAGACTAGATGAAGACAAACACACGTCATGTCTCTGAATGTCCACCTACAGCCAGCGCTGACAGGGTGTGTGTTCCTGATCAAGAGGAAAAAATCCCAACAACACTGCTGCACCTGCTGCACTCACTCATACACAGAACAGCAAACCATCTCAGTACCATGTTAGTGTCAGTGCAGAGCAGAGAATCATCCAGCACCCAAACATCATCTCCTCAGTCGGGGTCCTGTGGGGGTCCCTTTTATTTAATAAATGTGGTACAAAGCAACACATGTGCTACAGTCAGTGATTGTATACCCACTAAATTCATTGTAGGTGCAGCTTATATAATAAAGGAGAACATCAGACCCCAAAGGGAGGAACATCAGACCTAAAAAAGGAGGAACATCAGACCCTAAAAAAGGAGGAACATCAGACCCCAAAAAGGAGGAACATCAGACCCCAAAAAGGAGGAACATCAGACCCCAAAGGGAGGAACATCAGACCCCAAAAAGGAGGAACATCAGACCCCAAAAATGAGGAACATCAGACCCCAAAAAGGAGGAACATCAGACCCCAAAAAGGAGGAACATCAGACACCAAAAGAAGGAACATCAGACCCCAAAAAGGAGGAACATCAGACCCCAAAAGGAGGAACATCAGACCCCAAAAAGGAGGAACATCAGACCCTAAAAAAGGAGGAACATCAGACCCTAAAAAAGGAGGAACATCAGACCCCAAAAGGAAGAACATCAGACCCTAAAAAAGGAGGAAGATCAGACCCAAAAAGGAGGAACATCAGACCCCAAAAAGGAGGAACATCAGACCCCAAAAGGAGGAACATCAGACCCCAAAAGGAGGAACATCAGACCCCAAAAAGGAGGAACATCAGACCCCAAAAAGGAGGAACATCAGACCCCAAAAAGGAGGAACATCAGACCCCAAAGGGAGGAACATCAGACCCCAAAAAGGAGGAACATCAGACCCCAAAAATGAGGAACATCAGACCCCAAAAAGGAGGAACATCAGACCCCAAAAAGGAGGAACATCAGACACCAAAAGAAGGAACATCAGACCCCAAAAAGGAGGAACATCAGACCCCAAAAGGAGGAACATCAGACCCCAAAAAGGAGGAACATCAGACCCCAAAAAGGAGGAACATCAGACCCTAAAAAAGGAGGAACATCAGACCCTAAAAAAGGAGGAACATCAGACCCCAAAAGGAAGAACATCAGACCCTAAAAAAGGAGGAAGATCAGACCCAAAAAGGAGGAACATCAGACCCCAAAAAGGAGGAACATCAGACCCCAAAAGGAGGAACATCAGACCCCAAAAGGAGGAACATCAGACCCCAAAAAGGAGGAACATCAGACCCCAAAAAGGAGGAACATCAGACCCCAAAGGGAGGAACATCAGACCCCAAAAAGGAGGAACATCAGACCCCAAAAATGAGGAACATCAGACCCCAAAAAGGAGGAACATCAGACCCTAAAAAAGGAGGAACATCAGACCCTAAAAAAGGAGGAACATCAGACCCTAAAAAAGGAGGAACATCAGACCCTAAGAGGAGGAACATCAGACCCCAAAAAGGAGGAACATCAGACCCCAAAAAGGAGGAACATCAGACCCTAAAAAAGGAGGAACATCAGACCCTAAAAAAGGAGGAACATCAGACCCCAAAAGGAAGAACATCAGACCCTAAAAAAGGAGGAACATCAGACCCAAAAAGGAGGAACATCAGACCCCAAAAAGGAGGAACATCAGACCCCAAAAGGAGGAACATCAGACCCCAAAAGGAGGAACATCAGACCCCAAAAAGGAGGAACATCAGACCCCAAAAAGGAGGAACATCAGACCCCAAAAAGGAGGAACATCAGACCCCAAAAGGAGGAACATCAGACCCCAAAAAGGAGGAACATCAGACCCCAAAAAGGAGGAACATCAGACCCTAAAAAAGGAGGAACATCAGACCCTAAAAAAGGAGGAACATCAGACCCTAAAAAAGGAGGAACATCAGACCCTAAAAAATGAGGAACATCAGACCCTAAAAAAGGAGGAACATCAGACCCCAAAAAGGAGGAACATCAGACCCTAATAAAGGAGGAACATCAAACCCCAAAAAGGAGGAACATCAGACCCCAAAAAGGAGGAACATCAGACCCTAATAAAAGAGGAACATCAGACCCCAAAAAGTCGGCGTCCTGTGGGGGTCCCTTTTATTTAATAAATTAGGTACAGAGCAGAACAGATGTGCTACAGTCAGTGATTGTAAATTCATTGTAGGTGCTGCTTATATAATAATGTGCTCCTAATAAAGTGACTATTCTCAATTTAATAAAAGTTTTTTTTTTTTTATTGTGAAGATTCGAATGTTTGGGACGCGTCTTTAATGAAAGATTTGAATGTTTGAATGTAAGGTACACTATAGGACCAAAAGTATTTGGACGCCTGACCGTGAGCTTGTCGAAACCCCCGTTTAAAAAACAAACTATTAAAACAGCATGACCCTCTGTGTGATCCTTTCAGCTATTCTGAGAATTTATGTATGTATGTGGGGATTTGTGCCCATTCAGTTGTACGGCTGGGCGCTGATTGATCAGTCAGTGTTCCAGTTCATCCCAGAGCTGGTGAGTTGGGCTGAGCTCAGGGCTCTGTGCAGGACACTGCAGCTTTCTGGGTTTTTAAATCAAGCTTTTCTTCATGTCTTTATAAAGCTCACTCATGCTGGAACAGGACAGGTCCTTCCCTAAACTGTTGCTGCAAAGTCAGAGGCATCTCATTTACTTTATATGACTGATTTATTAGAGCAGTAAGTGATTATTGTATCTAAAACACTTGAGTTCAGTGATTAGAAGGGGCGTCCGGATACTTTTGACCGTGTTGTGTGTGTAAATCGTGGACTGGACGGAGACCAACACAGACCGGCGTCCAGACTCCTGATGAGCAGGATGATTTCACAGCTCTGATCTGGACGAGGTTCCTCTGCTCTGGCAGTAATAGACGGTTTGGGGTGTTTAATCAGGGAGCGCTGTTTTTATTTGTTGGTTTTAGTGGCTGCAGCTGCTTCAGCCGCGGATCTGAATGATGAACACGCCGTTCAGTCCCAGGGCGTCTGGACGACGATGTTAGCGGCTATAACGCGGCGTAATGAAGAAGATGGATATTCGACGTTTCAGAAGCTCTTAGATTCTCCGACTCCAAAACACCCTCGCGGGACGATGACATGGTCATGTGACCTCGATGTTCGAGCGAGGTTGTGGTGTGTGTTGTTGGGTTGAATGTAGTTCAGGGCTGGAACCATCGGGGGCGCCACTGCTCCAGGTACTCTGCAGCACTGAGGCGTTAGTGAGAGGATTAATCAGGTTGATTAGAGTTTTTCTCCTCAGGTAATTCAGAGAAAGTCAGAACGTTATCAGATCTCCACAACTGAGCTCCAGCAGGAACGTCTGCAAAGTCCTCAAAGTTCTCCTGCTCCTCTACAGGGAACCAAGATTTCTTTTTCACATACTAAATTATTATTTATTTAATATAAAAATCAACATCACAGCTCCAACCCACCGAGGCCAAGACTCCACAAGACTTCTGAACATGTCCTGTTGAGACGTAGAGCCTCCACAAATCCATCAGACCAGGTCACCTTCACCCACTGCTCCATGGTCCTGTGAAAACATCAAGACTCAATAACCAGCTTCAGCTGTGATCCATGATATGAACACCACCCAGAGATTCAAGTGTTCAAGGTGTGTTGAAATCATGCTGTAAACTAAGAAGCTGCTCACACAAGCTGAGAGAGGAGATCATTTCTTTGTACCCAAAGATCTACAAGACCTTGAACATTCCTAGAGACTCCACTGAGAGTTTTGTTTAGAAGTCCAAGATTTCATCAAAAGTCCTCATCAGAACCACAAAAGAACCCTCGACTTACAGGACGACCTGATGAAGGGTGGAGCAAACGTGACCATAAGAAGATTCCTCAACAACCAAGAACTTCATGACCAGACTCCATGACGATCACCAGACCTGACCAAGAAGCTCAGGGAGGGGTAGACTGGACTTGACTGGACTGGGAGACACCAGACAGAAGGTGGACAATACATAAACACCATCACACAACTCATAAACACCACCACGTAACCAAACAACCAATAAACACCATCACACAACTCACAACAGACAGAAGGTGGACAGGACTGTAGAGTTCTGGAACACATGGAACTAAGTTTTATGGAGTGAAGAACCAAAACCAGAACTGTTTGGTTGTATGGAAAGTCCAGAAGATTATGATCCCCATGGCCAGGCATGGAGGGGGTCAGTGATGATGTGGGAATGTTGACTGGTATCACAGATTCAAAGGAACACCAGGACATTTTGAGGAGGAACGTTCTGCCTTCTGTGGTGAAATGGAACCTTGGTGATAACCCGACCTTCTAGCAGGACGATGATCCCAGGTCCACCGAAGCTTGGGTAAGGAATCAGTCCTTGAGGAAAGGAAGGGGGGGGGGGGGGGGGGGAATGTAGATCATCACAGCATCCTTAATTCTAACCCCCTGTAGTGTACCAGAGCTGAGTTCCTCCAGTATCTGGATCAGGAGCAGAAACCTTCTGAGCTGCCACCACGTTCATGAGGTGGATTTTTTAAGCTAATTTAGAAGCGTCTGCTGGACGCGAACCAACATCGTTCAACTGCGACGGGCCAATTTAGACCTTTTGTGTCCAAATCTCTGATAAATGGAGCCATTTATGTCTGGGTAGCTCAGAATGAGGGTTCTGCTCAGCGGCGGTGGAAGATCATAATTTTGGAGATTGGTCCACTTCAGCAGTTTTGTCTCAGTAAATGAGGTGAACCTGAACGGGGGTCTCGCTAAAATATCGGCGTGTCAGAGCGGGACGGGACGAAGCGAGCGGGTGGAAATAAAGTTCTTATTTCTTACTGACAGGAACCATGTGGAGCAATCAGGGGGGTTCAGCTGGAATGTGGTGTTTTGGACCTCGGTCAGGGTGGGACGGGTGTGGAACTGCTCCGGTAATGGACCAGACTGAGGTGGTTCCATCTCCATGAGGTCCTGTTGCCCTGAACCTGTCGGGTCACTCCTCACCACATCTAAACAATCACCGGATCTCCTGAATCTGGCTCTGTTCCTGCTGGATGTTTTTCTGGTGTCCACATGATTTTGGGTCCCGTCAGCCGACGCCCCTCTGATGTTTGATCTTATAGAGTAGACGAATGGACTTTCTGTCTCGGCGGGTCAGAGAGGAACTCTGGTATCGACTGGAACCGTCACGCTCAGGCTGTCCGAGAGCGACACTCATTAATATTAACGGCACATAAACGTCCTGAACCCTGCAGAACACAAACACTGAGGAACACCACACGCTCCTTCTGACGGCCACGCCCTGTACTGACGGGAGCGTCCAGACGACCTCCTGATATTCATGGTTAAATACTTATGGGACACCAAATGAGTCAAAACCTGATAGAACACGGTACACAGAACCCTCATCCCAGTCCACACAGTCCACCATCCAGCAGCACAACCCATAAACACCACCACATAACCCATAAACACCACCACACAACTCATAAACACCACCACATAACCCATAAACACCACCACACAACTCATAAACACCACCACATAACCCATAAACACCACCACACAACTCATAAACACCACCACATAACCCATAAACACCACCACACAACTCATAAACACCACCACATAACCCATAAACACCACCACACAACTCATAAACACCACCACATAACCCATAAACACCACCACATAACCCATAAACACCACCACACAACTCATAAACACCACCACATAACCCATAAACACCACCACACAACTCATAAACACCACCACATAACCCATAAACACCACCACACAACTCATAAACACCACCACATAACCCATAAACACCACCACACAACCCATAAACACCACCACATAACCCATAAACACCACCACACAACTCATAAACACCACCACATAACCCATAAACACCACCACACAACTCATAAACACCACCACATAACCCATAAACACCACCACATAACCCATAAACACCACCACACAACCCATAAACACCACCACACAACTCATAAACACCACCACACAACTAAACAACCCATAAACACCACCACACAACCCATAAACACCACCACACAACCCATAAACATCACCACACAACTCATAAACACCACCACACAACTAAACAACTCATAAACACCACCACACAACTCATAAACACCACCACACAACCCATAAACACCACCACACAACTCATAAACACCACCACACAACTAAACAACCCATAAACACCACCACACAACTCATAAACACCACCACACAACCCATAAACACCACCACACAACTCATAAACACCACCACACAACCCATAAACACCACCACACAACTCATAAACACCACCACATAACCCATAAACACCACCACATAACCCATAAACACCACCACACAACCCATAAACACCACCACACAACTCATAAACACCACCACACAACTAAACAACCCATAAACACCACCACACAACCCATAAACACCACCACACAACCCATAAACATCACCACACAACTCATAAACACCACCACACAACTAAACAACTCATAAACACCACCACACAACTCATAAACACCACCACACAACCCATAAACACCACCACACAACTCATAAACACCACCACACAACTAAACAACCCATAAACACCACCACACAACTCATAAACACCACCACACAACCCATAAACACCACCACACAACTCATAAACACCACCACACAACCCATAAACACCACCACACAACTCATAAACACCACCACACAACCCATAAACACCACCACACAACTCATAAACACCACCACACAACTAAACAACCCATAAACACCACCACACAACTCATAAACACCACCACACAACCCATAAACACCACCACACAACCCATAAACACCACCACACAACTCATAAACACCACCACACAACTAAACAACCCATAAACACCACCACACAACCCATAAACACCACCACACAACCCATAAACACCACCACACAACTCATAAACACCACCACACAACTAAACAACCCATAAACACCACCACACAACTCATAAACACCACCACACAACCCATAAACACCACCACACAACTCATGAACACCACCACATAACCCATAAACACCACCACACAACTCATAAACACCACCACACAACTAAACAACCCATAAACACCACCACACAACTTATAAACACCACCACACAACCCATAAACACCACCACACAACTCATAAACACCACCACATAACCCATAAACACCACCACACAACTCATAAACACCACCACACAACTCATGAACAACACCACACAACTCATGAACACCACCACACAACTCATAAACACCACCACATAACCCATAAACACCACCACACAACTCATAAACACCACCACACAACTCATAAACACCACCACACAACTCATAAACACCACCAAACAAGTTATAAACACCATCAAACAACCCACACACACCCTACAGAACACCACCAAACAAACCCATAAAAACCACCAACTTACAAAACACCACGACACAACCCATAAACACCACCACACAATCTGTGGAACACCATCAGTTAACCCATAAATACCAACACACAACTTACAGAAAACCACGGCACAACCCACCAAACACCATCAAACAACCTATAAACACCACCAAACACAAACACCATCAAACAACCCACAAAACAGTCCTGAACAATCGATGGAACAGTACCAAACAACCAGTGGCCCGGATGATTCCGAGTACCTGTAGAACACTATAGTTAGCTACTACAGTATAATCTGTGAAGTGTGGTGGAGGTGAAACAGTGTTTTATTCTGGTTTGGAGGCAAAGTTCCAGTAAAGTATGAACTCACGTCAGAAGTTACTGACGTACCTGTATTAAACAGAGCCCTGATCTCATCTCAGTCCATTACGTCTGAGGATGAAGTGGAATGCAGACAGTGAGCCACGCCTCCTGAACGTTACTGTAACTCTCACAGGGTCGAGAGGAAGTGAATCACACAGTAAATCAAGTGAGGAGAATTCCTGGAGGCTCATTATTACTGACATGAGTGTGGTCAGGTGCTCGAATGTTCTGTGAGGGTCGGATAAGGACTGGTACTACTGGAACTTTTCCCCTCTCTAAATACAACACGGGAAAATAAATAAGTAAATAAAAATGTGTCTCGAAATTTTGATGTTTTCTTTCATCTGTCAGCAGCCTAATACATATTCTGCCCCCCTCCATACCCCTCATACCCCCCCATCGTACCGTCCCTCTCTGGCTACGTCCCAACTTCATCCCCTCTGATTTGCACCGAGACAAAGTCACTCTGACGAACGACGCCCTCCTACAGCAGGAAACGGAGGATGGGGGGGCGAGGGGGGCGAGTGCGTACCCACCATCCCTCCTTCCTGCCAAATCTAAAATCAATAAACTCTTTCTCTGGCCGGCACAAGCTGCTGAATCCATAAAAGCGCCGGTGAGTGATTCCCATATAAAGATGAAGGAGAGATTCGGACGCCCTTCTCCCAGCGGCCGCGCCCCGTCACCGCCACCAGAAATAAATAAAATAACCGCCGCGATTTATTGGGCGCGGTGGCGGCGAGGTCGAGCGCGCTCTTTACCTCACCGTCCCCGACGCCACTGACAACTCCCACCGCCCGCTACACGTCTGCTGAGACACACCCTTCACTCCGGCTACACGCCGGGCCCGGAGACGCCGCACCGCTACCTCATACTGTACCATGCCATAACTCTTTCCCCGTCATGGGCTGTGTTCCAATCCACCATTACAGGACACCAACATCTGAGCCAGAAACAGAACTCGTTAACATCACCAGTGAAGTTCCCCTGGGATTCAAAGTTCCAAAAACCCAGAACTGTGTCCGACATCCCAGTACTGAACCTTCACATCCTAGTACCAAACCCCTTACATCCCTACATCCCAGTACCAAACCCCCTACAGTCCAGTACTGAACCCCCACATCCCAGTACCAAACCCCCTACATCCCTACATCCTAGTACCAAACCCCTTACATCCCTACAGCCCAGTACCAAACCCCCTACAGTCCAGTACTGAACCCTCACATCCCAGTACCAAACCCCCTACAGTCCAGTACTGAACCCTCACATCCTAGTACCAAACCCCTTACATCCCTACAGCCCAGTACCAAACCCCCTACAGTCCAGTACCAAACCCCCTACATCCCAGTACCAAACCCCTTACATCCCTACAGTCCAGTACCAAACTTCCTACAGTCCAGAACCAAACCCCCTACAGCCCAGTACTGAACCCTCACATCCCAGTACCAAACCCCCTACATACCTACAGTCTAGTACCAAACCCCCTACAGCCCAGTACTGAACCCTCACATCCCAGTATCAAACCCCCTACATCCCTACAGTCTAGTACTGAACCCCCTACAGTCTAGTACTGAACCCTCACATCCCAGTACTAAACCTAAAGACTCATGATTTGACTCTTACTGGTATTTTGTGACGTCCTCATAACCAATGCTACACAGTTCAGTACCAAAACCCCCAAATAATCAGCAGTCTGGTACCGAACACAACAGGTTTTAATACCTGAGGCTCAGAACCAAATGACCTCCAGCCAAGAACTGTAGAATTTATTAACCTGGCATAAAACACGGCACAGTCTGGTTCAAACCAGCTCCACCAGGAACCCAACGACCCACGATTACAACCTCCCACAATCTGGTACCAAACCGCCCAGAACCTGGAACCAGACGACCCACGATTACAACCACCCACAATCTGGTACCAAACAGCCCAGAACCTGGAACCAGACGACCCAACAACTGTCCTGAATTAAATTTATTTAGATGTTCACCAGTCGTTTCAGTTCCTGGAACATCAATCAGTCCTCAGTCTGGGGTAAACTGGGTATAAACATAGTATATTTATGATATTTGTATATTTGTTTGTTTGTTTGTTTATTACTATTTTAACGTCATGTTTTAAACTTTTGGTTACATTCATGACAGGAACGGTAGTTTTATCTTCACACAAGGTTCATCAGTTCACAAGTTTATATCGAACACAGTCATGGCCAATAAAGTGTCTCCAATTCACCTCACTTGCATGTTTTTGGACTGTGGTAGGAAACCGGAGCCCCCGGAGGAAAACCCACGCAGACACGAGGAGAACATGCAAACTCCACACAGAAAGGACACCGGACCGCCCCACCTGGGGATCGAACCCAGGACCTTCTTGCTGTGAGGCGACAGTGCTACCCACTCAGCCACCGTGCCGTCCAGTTTGTATGTAATGTGTGTTGAGTTAGAGCTGATCACATGGTAACCACATATATATTAAATATATAAATATTAAATAAATTTAGATATACGAGGATGTTCAGAAAGTTTCCTCACATGTGTATTGTGGTTCTGCTCGGTGAGGGTGGAGGAGGAGGAATCGGGCGTGTCTGAGAGACGCTAATAGTCCTGATTTAGCTCCATCTGATTTCCACCTGTTTGATTCTGTTCTGTTTGATTGCTGTTGACGATGTCTCATCACCAAGAGCTGATCAATGCTTTTTACATAAAAACAAACATCTGTAACAACAGCACAAATTCCCACAGTTAATCTCCACACTCCACCATCAACTCCACCATCAACTCCACCATCATGTTACTATGATTTACTTTCGGTAAATGTTGATAACGGTTGATGACGCAGGCTTGGTTCCCAAAAACTGGTGGAAACGCGGCTGCTTCTCTACAAAACACCCAAACAGAACCGGTTCAGAAACCAGAACCAGAGTTCTTCTGGTGGAGAAACTCTATGAGTGATGTAAATGTAAATATAAGACCCACGTAACACCCAGAACTAAACCCCAAAGCAGTGTTAACCAGGACTAAACCCCAGACCCATGTCCCCAGGACTAAACCCCAGACCCGTGTTAACCAGGACTAAACCCCAGACCCGTGTTAACCAGGACTAAACCCCAGACCCATAAAGGAGGAGGGTTTAATCAGTGCAGATTAAGACTTTAAATATTTGGAAGCTCCAGTCGTGGTTCCGGTTCAGTCGTGGTTCCGGTTCAGTCGGTCGTGTTTCTTAACTTCTACAGAACTTTTAGAGCAGATTGATGCTTGTGTGTTTTTCTCCTGAGATGAATGTTGTTTCTGGCTCATCCTCCCGTCTGAGGAGCGTTCCTCTGCTGCTGTGAGGAGGAGCTGCAGCGTTTTGGGTGACCAAGCAAAGAAAATAGAAACAGAAAATTGCGGCGCTGCGGATGCGGTTACATGTGACACTTTTGACACATTCCATTGAAAAGCGAGGCCAAGAGTCCTCAATCCTGCTCGCATCTATTATACACACTCAAACGCACACACACACACACACACACACACACACACACACACACACACACACACACACACACACACACACACACGGAGGATCTTCAGCTCCAGTTCCCGCGCTGACAGTGTGTATAAGTGAGAATTCATTACGGCTCGTGACGAATGTAGCGTTAAAGTGTTTACAGGCGGAGTGTAACGCCGGCGCTGACACACACCGCTCACCGACTCGCTGCCGGATTTTCTGAAATGCTAATAGAGGCCATTAGCGCTGCTAGCTCCAACTCACTAACACCGGCGGATAAACGAGCTGAAGCCGCGGAACCAGTCGAGACTCACACTGGGCTCGGGTGAATAATCCTGAGGACCAGAGTCCCGAAAAAGTGAGAGTCGACAGGACCGGAGTTTAGAACTCAACTCAAACTGATCCAGGACGGAAGGAAACGGGGTCAAAGTTCTACAGTGGTTAAAGGTTCTACAGGAACACTACACCACAACCTAAACACACTTCATTTACATTCTCAGCATTTAGCAGATGCTTTTATCCAAAGCGACTTACAGTACTGACTGAACAATACTGACTTGAGCAATTCAGGGTTAGGGGCCTTGCTCAGGGGCCCAACAATGGCAACTTGGCAGTGGTGGGGCTTGAACTGGCAACCTTTTATTTACTGGTCCAGTACACCTTAACCTCTGAGCTATCACTGCCATTTCAGAAAGTTAAGGTTATAATAAGCTTGTTGAAAAATCATGTTCTGGCTTTACAATGCATTCCTCAGGCTTTAGGACTCCCCCAAACCACACCGAGAGCCACTGTGTTAAAGCATTCCTCAGGCTTTAGGACTCCACCAAACCACAATGAGAGCCACTGTGTTAAAGCATTCCTCAGGCTTTAGGACTCCACCAAACCACACCGAGAGCCACTGTGTTAAAGCATTCCTCAGGCTTTAGGACTCCACCAAACCACACCGAGAGCCACTGTGTTAAAATAAGAAAACCTGAAGAGGTGAGCTGGAGACGCCTCAGCAGGACCTGTCCGGTATTCAGTAATAAATAAAACCATCCAGGTTTGTTCAAACAGAAAAAATAAAATTTTGGGGCGTCTCAATATTTTTGACAAAAGTAAAAACATGATAGGAACAGTGAAACGCGGTGGTGGTGGCGTGATGGTGTGGAGATGCTTTACTGCTTCAGTAACCGAACAACCTGCCGTTATTGACAGAACATTGAATGAAAGCTCATTAGAAACATCTGGAGGAGAATGTGAGGTCATCTGTCCCTGAGCTGAAGCTGCAGTGTGATTTTCATCATGTGAAGGACCAAACTGGAACAGGACGAAGGTTCTGGAGCAACCCGGTCCTGACCTGAACCCGGTGGAGCCGCCGTGACCTGCAGCTCATGTCTGATAAGAATTTGGAGACCGAGCAAAGCGGAGACGATCGCTGAAGGTACGAAGGAGACGCCGACATGCAGTCCGTACATGAGGTGGGGTGAGGTGTGATTAGATCCCACAATGCTTTGCTGCAGCTCGTGGAGCCGGTGTTAATGGAACATGTGGAGTAATAAACTGGTTTCCAGTTCACGCTCAGTGCTTGTACTGGTCTCCAGTGTCTCACCTCACGTCGCTGGGTTTAGTGTGTGGAGAGGAACAGACCTGGATCTTCTAGCTCATTTATCTCCTCCATCATCTGAGGAACCGTTACAGTCGACAGGACGCGTCGTAATTCTGCAAGAGAGGAGCGAGAGGATCCAAAAACCTGCTGTGTCAGAAGTATGTGGACGCCAGCCTGGACCAGGGTTTCGTTTCTGGTGATGTAGAAGATTCATTAAGCTTCGTGCCTACAGCTGCTGACGACACTGTTTCTATATAAATAGGAAGAGTTTGACTGCACATGTATGTTTAAAAGTATTTGAACACCTGACCAATTTCAAAAAGAGAATAGAAAATAGAATGCTCTCTGCGTGAGCATCTGCTCTAAAAAGCTTCTCACGAGACTTTGGAGTATGTGTGTGGGAATTTATGCCTGTACAGTCAGTACGGCTGGGAGCTGATCGATCAGTCGGTGTTCCAGTTCATCCCAGAGCTGGTGAGTGGGGCTGAGCTCAGGGCTCTGTGCAGGACGCTGGAGCTTTGCTTCATGCTGGAACAGGAAAGGACCTTCCCTAAACTATTGCTGCAGAATTGGAAGCATGTAATTCCTTTTATATGAGTGATTTATTACACCTGTTAGTGACTGTTGTGTCATTAGACAGGGCGTCCCAATACTTTTGTCCCTCTACAGTACTTCAGCTGATTGTCTCTGGAGTCCTAGAGTATTAAAGTGAAGTGACTCTAACTGCAGTCGTATTAATAAACGGATCCGGTTTGTTTATTTGTGTTTGACGTGTCGCGTCCCATCAGCCCCGGCGTGTCCCCGAGCACCAGCGCTAATTCTCTTCCTCTGTGTTTACCTTCGGCCCCGCCGTCCTTCCCTAATTGTGATCACTTTAAGCTTTACGTTTGTTCCCGAGACCCGGCAGAGAAAACCAGAGGAGACGAAGCGCCGCTAGCTCCCCGGCCGCTGCGCTAACACCTAATATCTTAGAAAGTCCTGTGCAGAACCGCGCGGTGGTTTTTGATCAAACGTCTCCGGCGGCAGAGCGAGCGGTTCTACCGGAGAGTCCGAGATGAAAGGCGTCGTCCAGCCCGATAAATAAAAGCTAAAGGCAGAAACACAGGAGCTA
>NC_086008.1:447500-452500 GCF_030014385.1 Trichomycterus rosablanca
CCCAGTGCCGGCAACACTCATGTAGCCCAAGACCATGATGCTACCACCACCATGCTTGACTGTAGGCAAGATACAGTTGTCTTGGTACTTCTCACCAGGGCGCCGCCACACATGCTGGACACCATCTGAGCCAAACAAGTTTATCTTGGTCTCATCAGACCACAGGGCATTCCAGTAATCCATGTTCTTGGACTGCTTGTCTTCAGCAAACTGTTTGCGGGCTTTCTTGTGCGTCAGCTTCCTTCTGGGATGACGACCATGCAGACCGAGTCGATGCAGTGTGCGGCGTATGGTCTGAGCACTGACAGGCTGACCTCCCACGTCTTCAACCTCTGCAGCAATGCTGGCAGCACTCATGTGTCTATTTTTTAAAGCCAATCTCTGGATATGACGCCGAACACGTGGACTCAACTTCTTTGGTCGACCCTGGTGAAGCCTGTTCCGAGTGGAACCTGTCCTGGAAAACCGCTGTATGACCTTGGCCACCATGCTGTAGCTCAGTTTCAGGGTGTTAGCAATCTTCTTATAGCCCAGGCCATCTTTGTGGAGAGCAACAATTCTATTTCTCACATCCTCAGAGAGTTCTTTGCCATGAGGTGCCATGTTGAATATCCAGTGGCCAGTATGAGAGAATTGTACCCAAAACACCAAATTTAACAGCCCTGCTCCCCATTTACACCTGGGACCTTGACACATGACACCAGGGAGGGACAACGACACATTTGGGCACAATTTGGACATGTTCACTGTGGGGTGTACTCACTTATGTTGCAGCTATTTAGACATTAATGGCTGTGTGTTGAGTTATTTTCAGAAGACAGTAAATCTACACTGCTATACAAGTTGTACACTGACTACTCTAAGTTATATCCAAGTTTCATGTCTATAGTGTTGTCCCATGAAAAGATATAATGAAATATTTGCAGAAATGTGAGGGGTGTACTCACTTTTGTGATACACTGTATATATACACACACACCTTTGGGATGAATTGGAACATTGTTGGAGTGACACAAAAAAACTCACAAAAACCTTTAAAGAAGAGTAGAGACTGTTCTAGCTGCACAGGAAGCCCACACATTACTGAAATGGAATGGTTTTGGAATAGAGTGCTCACAGGCAGGTGTTCACATACTTTTGACCATCTACCGATGCCTGATTAATGAGGTTCAGGTCTCGGCTTGGTCTGGAGCCACTCCAGTGTTGTTTTGGGTGCATGATTTGGGTCAGTAGATGTTTTCCTCAGTTCTTATCAGCACCCTCACAGCACGATGCTACCACCAGCAGGTTTCACATTAGAGATGGTATCTGTGAGCCAGGTGATCTGAGGTGCTGGTTCTTCAGCAGACGTGGTGTTTGTGTGCAGAACCTGCTCGATCCTCTTCCGACTCTCAGACAGTATGAACCCCAGGAGGAGGACAGATCAGGTATTAATCTGATGAGGAGATGGATGGGTGGATGGATGGGCGGAGTTTTCAGGTGCAGGAGGACACGCCTCCATCTCTCAGTGATGTTCTGACTGTTGTTCATGATAACATGGTGTCACATCATCACCACAAATCACCCGGAATAACAATCACTTCATCCATCACCATCAGAGAGGAACTGGAGGAACCTGAGAGCTTCACCAGGCACGTTCTCTAGTCACAGTACCACCTTAACCCTCTAACCCTAACCCTAACCCTTACCCTAACCCTTAAATCCAAACCTAAACCCCTAACCCTAACCTTATTGGCAACTATTAACCCTAACTCTAACTCACATCTTAACCCCTAAACCCTAACCTAAACCTAAACCTAAACCTTAACCTTATTGTTAACCCTAACTCTACATCTAACCCATAAACTAACCCTAACCTTAATCTTATTGATAACTCTAACTCAAACCCTAACCTTAACCTTATTCCTAGTTATAATCCTAAACCCTAACCTTAACCCTAAATCCTAAACTGTAAATCCTAACCTTAACCCTAATCCCTAAACTCCTACCTTAATCCTAACCTTAAACCTAATCCCTTATCTTATCTTTACCCTAATCTTAAACTTATTCCTAAACCCTAATGATAATGAACTGAACCCATGTCAGGTTACAGAAGTTCATAAATCGTTTATAAAGCTGTAATAACCGTTACAGGGGGGGCGACGCCACGCCCGGATGGACTTCACCTTACGTCCAGACAACATTTAGAAGGTCTGTGGTCCACTGATGCCCCGCCCGGAGCTACCTGGAGTTTGAGGGTCATTACCAAATCTGGACCTGAAATCAACTGGTACGTGAGCTAATGCTAATCAGAACGCTGGATTCTGATTGGACGGCATGTGTGTGTGTGTGTGATAAACATTCCCCAAAGTTTCCAGAATGTGGAATTGAACTCACGTCCTCCTGAAATGAGGTTATTAAGCTCATAAAACCAGCGCAGTTCTGAGAGCGGCTAGCAGAGCAGAAGTTCTCACGAGGGACGAGAGTTCTTACGATATTAGCTCCTCACGTTCTGGCTAACACCGCCGCCGAGCACGTTCTGGCTAACACCGTTGCTGAGACTCTCATTAACAAACAATACAAGAGCCTCAAAATGCTCAACCAGCAGATCCCTGCCCCGCCCTCACTGCCCCGCCCTCACTGCCCCGCCCTTCCCGTAATCAACCAACCAGCAGATCCCTGCCCCGCCCTCACTGCCCCGCCCTCACTGCCCCGCCCTTCCCGTAATCAACCAACCAGCAGATCCCTGCCCCGCCCTCACTGCCCCGCCCTCACTGCCTCGCCCTCACTGCCCCGCCCATCCCGTAATCAACCAACCAGCAGATCCCTGCCCCGCCCTCACTGCCCCGCCCGTCCTGTAATCAACCAACCAGCAGATCTGTGGAACGCTTCCTACAGGATTCCTCAGAAGTGCTGCAGCGACGCCCTCTGCTGGCTGATCGACGGCGCTGCACAGAGACCCTCGGACGAAGCCGAATGACTGAAGCCGTGTAGGACTTGATCGAGAACCTAACACCTTAAGGAGAAGCAGAAATATTTCCTGATCTGATGGTAGACGGCAGGCGAGGCCGTGGGCTCTGCGGCGCGTGGCGGCGGAGAACCGTCGCTAGTACCCTCTCCATCAAAGCTCCGCGCGGTTCCGTCTGATTTATGGCTGCGGGTTCGACGATCTATTCCATTAAAACTGAGCGGGAGCCGGGAGCGATGCGAGCGTTTATTACAGGAGACACGGACGCCGGCGTCTCCTCGCCTCTCCTCTCCCGGACGTTATTGAGGAGACGCGGCGGGCGGCGGTTCCAGACGCTCCTCCAGACGGAGGGATTAGATTTATTTCGTGTCTCTTTCAGGATGACGAGTTTTTCTCTGCTCGGCGACGCCGCTCGCCTTCTATCTTCCTTCCTCAGCGTTTCTGTCATCGTTCCCTCACAGATCCGCTAGTACGACAGGAACGCGCGTCCATCTGCAGGAAACCAGCGCTCGGGCTAAAAGTCCTGAGCCGCCCGTCTCCGCGCAGCTGCGCTAATTTAACGAAGAGAAGCCGCTGACGGCTACGAGAGGCAGCAGATGCACGAGGAGACGGAAACGTTTCAGCTCTCCGTCTGAAATTACGTCAACCGGCCATCAAATCAGACAGAAAATAAAACCTTTAAAAACACGATTTTATTTTTAAATTAGTGTTTAAAATGCAAATATTCCACTAGTGCACCAGCGCTGAGGTTCTGGACTCTCCGAGTTCGAGTCTCAACTCTGCTACCGGTCGTCTGGGCGCCCTCTAGTGGGCACAATCGACCACTAGTCTGCTGGGTGGGAAAAGACAAGACTAAAAAGTGGGCGGGGTCGCAATTCAGTGTCTCCAGTTAACCTGACTGCATGTTTTTGGACTGTGGGAGGAAACCGGAGCTCCCGGAGCAAACCCACACAACACGGGGAGAACATGCAAATTCCACACAGAAAGGATCTGGACAGCCCCACCTGGGGATCAAACCCAGGACCTTCTTGCTGTGAGGCGACAGTGCTACCCACCGAGCCATCGTACCGCCCGGTTTTGATACAATTTGACTGATTCTGCCGTCTCTCTCTCTCTCTCTCTCTCTCTCTGTCTGTCTCGCTCTCTCTTGAGGTCTCAGGGTTGGAACCTTGATGGTCAGGAACCTGAGGGTTCCTCCCACAGTCTCAGGTTCCTCTCATCTTGTTCTGCCGTCTCTCTCTCTCTCTGTCTCTCTCTCTGTCTCTCTCTCTCAGTGTGTCTCTCTCTGTCTCTCTCTCTGTCTCTCTTTCTCTCTCTCAGTGTCTCTCAGTGTGTCTCTCTCTCTGTTTCTCTCTCTCTCTGTCTCTCTCTCTCTCTGTCTCTCAGTGTGTCTCTCTCTCTTGGTGTCGATGCTCGTTACAGACTTTATGAGAGGACGATTCATTAGTGAAAGTGAAACTGGTTTGTGTCTCAGTGCTGTAAAGATTCCAGTTACGAGCTTCTAAATAACCATCTGTTCCTCTGCAGAACTCAGTGATGTGGAACCTCCTGCAGAACGTTCCTACACCATCAGGTTCTGGGTTCTGAACGGCCCTTAGATGTGTGTGACCAGGTGAAAGAATGCTCCATGGATTCAGGACCAGGATTTAGGGATGAGAAACTGAAGGTGAACGTAAATTGTAGGATGTTTTGGGGGGGGTGGTGGGTATTATTAGGTTTTACATCACCACCACTGTCGGACCCCTGAGCATCAACTGCTCCCATTATTAACCCCACAGAACTGAATCAGCACCCAGTCACAACAAGGTGGAGCTTCACAAAGCTGCAGTTCATCACAGCGTCATCATTCAGAATAAACCTTCTGTATCGATGTGGTGTAGAGAACACAAAACCTGGCCCCCTGAGCATGTTCATTTAATGTGTTAAATTAAGTAAATAAACTGTAAACCTGACCCTGAACCCCGGCCCCGACCCCGGCTCTGACCCTGACCCTGAACTCCTGACCCTGAACTCCAGCCCCTAACCCTGAACCCCGACCCTGACCCTGAACCCC
>NC_086008.1:457500-462500 GCF_030014385.1 Trichomycterus rosablanca
AATGTCAGAAAAACAGCTGGAGGCCAGGACGATATTTTACCATGTTTACATGATGATAAAAACTTTAAACATTTAGTATTGATTTCTTATTTATTTATTTTGAGTTTCAGTGAGTATAAGGAGGAATTCAGGTCTGAAACACTGTTACCAACATCAGAGTAAATTTAGCTTTTAGTTCTGATCTGCTGGTATCTGCACTGAAAATCTCCAGAATTGTATTATATTATATATAACATTATAAATATATTATATCCATACTGGTCTATAAACCTTCCCAACAGGAAACAAACAGCCTGTATGGCATGTAAATATATAGATAATACTTTATATTTTATAATGTTATTATATTATAATTATACGTTTGTGTCTTTCTAGTTCTCCGAGACCTGCAGACCCATTGCATTTTTTAGTCATATTTAGTCATTTAGTCATATCCGATTCCCAATGGTATTTCTCTTCCACTCCTGAGCGAGGAGAGTCGTCACTAACACACACTCCCTCCGACACGCGTGCAGCACCGTCCGCTTCTTTTCACCTGCAGCAGGGTTTATACGGAGATCCGTATCGTGCACGGAGAGTTCATTATCCCTCGTCTCTGTGCAGTGTCATCGATCAGCCAGCAGAGGGGATTCCTCATAACTGCTGCAGTTACGCCCTCTGCTGGCTGATCGATGGCGCTGCACAGAGACCCTCGGCCGAGCCGAAAGATCAGCGAGTACGAGAACCTTTAACCTTTCAGTATAACGGACTCACCATGAAGCAGCTCAGCAGTTCCTCTTCCTAAAGGACTTTCTGTTCTCTCAGCTCACGCCTGCATCGTCGACTCTGGACCTCCAGGTTCTTCCTTCCTTCTTTTATCTTATCACACGTTTAATCCTGATCAGGATTTAACTTTCATCTGCAGTCAGATTAATAATATTATCATTCATTCTGTTTCAGTTTAAGGTGCTGGACTAGCAATCGAAAGGTTGCTGGTTCAAGCCCCACCACTGCCAGGTTGCCACTGGGCCCTTGAGCGATCCTCAGTTGCTTAGACTGTGTACTGTCACTGTACTGTAACTCATTTTGAATTAAAAGCATCCGCTAAATGCTGAAAATGTAAATATAAGCGCTTTACCAGCGCTTAATCCTGGTCAGGGTCACGGTGGGTCTGATTCACCAGGTGAAAGGCAGGTAACACCCCGGACAGGACAAACACACACTGTGGGAGGAAACCGGAGCTCCCAGAGGAAACCCACACAGACATGGAAAGAACATGCAAACTCCACACAGGAAGAATCTGGACCGCTCTACCTGGGATTCAAACCCAGAACCTTCTTGCTGTGAGGTGACAGTGCTACCCACCAAGCCACAGTGCCACCCTCATAATTAGTATTATTATTTTATTATATTAATTATTATATACGAGATAAAACATTACAGAACAGACCTTAAGCTGCTGGTTTGGTCCTGATGTGAGGAGATACCGCCGGTGTGGGTTGTGCCGACGTATCCGAACCCCTTAAAGCTTCAAACCTCACGGTTCCGTTCATTTTTGAGTCGAGGAGGCACCAGAACGTCAACTGGAGATGCTTTATGTTTAAATTCTGACCAGTGAGAAGCAGCTACAGGTAAATAATCTGATTAATAACGTTAATAACGACGGCGTGAGCTGTGATGGGCGGTGAAGCAGCTACGACATGAACAGAATGTTTATATTTATTTACAGAGCTGCAGACGGTGCTTAAAAATCTCATTTATTGCCTCAAATCGTTCATCAAACACACACACAGAGCGCAGCGGCGTCTCCGTCATCATTAATTATTCATTATTAATTATTAATAATATTATTAATTTTCACAATGAAATTCATCACTTTATTTACATCCTAATATTTTCATAATACACTTACAAATAAATATTGCATTCTTACAATTCTACATGAACGTGTATAACACAGGTGTGTGTGTGTGTGTGTGTGTGTGTGTGTGTGTGTTCACCTGAGCGTTCGGCAGGGAGGGAACGGCGATCCCACCCCCAAAAAAACGAATCGAATAAATGAACCAATCAGGAAGAGGGAGGAGAGAACCACACAATAATACACCACAGGGACAAAAGTATGTGGACGCCTGATCATCAGCTCCCTTCTACAGGACACAGGAGTGAGTCTGTGGGAATTTGTGCCCATTTATTCAGTCAATAGTGACAGTGAGGTCAGTGATGCGCTGATGCTGGGAGAAGAGAATAGAACAGAAGAGAAGAGAGAAGAGAAGTGAAGAGAAGTAGAAAGAAGAGAAGAGAAGTGAAGAAAACAAAAGAGAAGAGAGAAGAGAAGTAAAAAGAAGTGAAGAGAAGAGAAGAGATGTGAAGAGAAAAGAAGAGAAGAGGAGAAGTGAAGAGAAGTGAAGAGAAGTAAAAAGAAGATAAGAAAAGTGAAGACAAGTGAAGAGAAGAGAAGAGAAGAGAAGAGAAGAGAAGAGAAGAGAAGAGAAGAGAGAAGAGAAGTGAAGAGAAGTAAAAAGAAGAGAACAGAACAGAACAGAACAGAAGTGAAGAAAAGAGAAGAGAAGAGAAAAGAAGTAAACACAAGAGAAGAGAACAGAAAGTGAAGAGAAGTGAAGAGAAGAGAAGAGAAGAGAAGAGAAGTGAAGAGAAGTAAAAAGAAGAGAACAGAACAGAACAGAAGAGAAGTGAAGTGAAGTGAAGAAAAGAGAAGAGAAAAGAGAAGAGAAAAGAAGTGAAAAGAAGAGAAGAGAACAGAAGTGAAGAGAAGAGAAGAGAACAGAAGTGAAGAGAAGAGAAGAGAACAGAAGTGAAGAGAAGGCCTGACTCACAGTCTGAGTGTAATTCATCCCAGTAGTGTTGAGTTGGGTTGAGACCAGGACTCTGTGTGGAGCATCTGGAGCTCCTTTGTGCTCAGGGTGTAATCATGCTAAGAGAGAGAGGGGGATTCCCTAAACTGTTTCCACAGTTTGGATGTGGGTGTGTCAGAAACAATAAGTTTAGTCATTACATCAGGCGTCCACATACTTTTGTCCGTATCATTGATGAATGGCTGTGGGCGGAGTTTCTACAGGAAGCTCAGTTCAGTCCCGCTATTACACTGATCAGGTCTCCAGTCCTGTCTCACATCATCAAACCCAAAATCCGTCCTCAGGTGGGACCCGCCCGAACAGTGCATTATGGGTACTGTGTATACACCTTTGGGACACTGATTAAGTACCTGTAGTGCATTGTGGGATCTCCACACTTACCACTGGATCTTCTACACTACAGAATAACTAAACGGGGCAAGTACGGGGTGGTGGCGGGGCGGGGTGAGTACAGGATGGTTTGGTGTGGGGTGAGTACAGGATGGTTTGGTGTGGGGTGGGGTGAGTACAGGGTGGTGTGGTGTGGTGTGGGGTGAGTACAGGGTGGTGTGGTGTGGTGTGGGGTGAGTACAGGGTGGTGTGGTGTGGTGTGGGGTGAGTACAGGGTGGTGTGGTGTGGTGTGGGGTGAGTACAGGGTGGTGTGGTGTGGTGTGGGGTGAGCGAGTACGGGGTGGTGTGAGGCGGGGTGTGTATGAGGTGGTATAAGGGCGGGGCAAGTTTGGGGTGGTGTCTTGTTTGTGTGTGTTTTTCAAACCGGGTGTCTGTGGCCCCTTATCATCAAATATAAACATTACAAGAGTCCAAAAATTTTAGGACGGCGGGTAAAACACAAACACCATCAGGATTGATAAACGTTATGTTACGGCTCCTTCAGCTGCTCTGCTGAGTTTTATTTATTGACGGAAATTCCTGCACATTCCAAAAATGTTGGGACGGAGCTCCTGCCCCCTCAGTCCCCGCCCCCCTGTGCTAATGCCCAAACGTAATGCTCGACATTATCGACGCCCTTTGCTAACACACCCCTCCTTTTAGATTCCTGGACTGTCCACATGGACTAGTGACCCCTCAGTATCACACTCTAAATGTCTAGGGAATCGTTTAAGGGATTGTGGCTCGGAGGTGAGACCCCACAGGGACGGAATTCGACACAATCCTCTTCTTATTTAATCTGTAAATTATTTAATGTGGGGGGCGCTTCGGAAAACCCTCATCAGTAAACACGGTTCAGACTCCAAATATCAACAACATCCAGGAACACCGCCGACTCTCCTGGACTCGCCCGAGACAGACGCACACAAAGTTTAAGCTGTAATGGGGCGGGGCGGGGCGGGGCGGAGGCGCCTTGCACGAGAAAAAATGCTACATAAATAATAAATAAACAAGGTGTCCAAAATAACGGAAACATCTGCAGCCATGACGGAGAAAGTGGACATGACCGGGACAGAGCAGAACTCAGAACCTTCAAAACCAACCGGGACCAACGGGCACAGACAGGGTCGCCTCCCAAACCGTTACAGAACACAGTGGTGAACCTGCCCCGCCCCGCCCCGCCCCGCCCCGCCCCAACCTTTTGGAACGTGTTGCAGCCAAATGTAGAATCATTTTTATTGGATTGAATGCAGGTGAAAAAGCGTTTGTTTTCTACCGTCCCAACATTTCTGGAATTGTATTTTTGGACGTGTCCTAAATCTGCCTGCTGACCTACAAACTCAAAACATGAGGGTTTAAAAATAAACGTAGATTTTAATGATGAGAGGTGGAAGCTGCTGTGTGTCGGCGCCCCCTGCTGGTTCCTCCGGGTACATCAGAACGGTTCCTCGCTGTGCTGGTTCGGTTCGAGTCCCTTGTTTCAACGTCCTTCTCGGTGCAAAGGCATCACAGGTGAGAATGTTCCGAGTCCGTTCTCTCACGCCTGTTCTCTCGCTTGCCCCGTTCATTCTCACGCCCGTTCTCTCTCTGGTCTGGTTAAATATTCGGTACGTTTTGGGTTCACAGATTGTCCTGCAGTCGCTCCATGTACGTCCCCACGTCCACGTCCTGGCAGACCCACTTGATGTCGTCGTCGTGCCCGATCACGTTGGCGTACGGCGAGCTCTCGTCCGTCACCACGGTGGTAAACGGCGTGAACTTCACCCGCTTCTTTACAC
>NC_086008.1:472500-485000 GCF_030014385.1 Trichomycterus rosablanca
ACACACACACACTACTCACACTATCATTCTGGACACACAAATACACACAAACACAAATACACACTACACACACACACACACGGCGGATGTGAGTAACGACTTCTATCAGGCTGGACCACAGAGGAAGGTCAGATGAGAGGTCATTACTGTGGTAACAGTGACCCCGCCCACCCCCGGTTCACCCATTAGCAGGAGAGTATGGGTGGAATTGGCAGGGCCAGATGGATTATGGGAGTTCAGGGTCCATCAGTGAGCGAGCGGCGGCTGTAACGAGTGAGAGGAATCGCTAATGTGTCGCGGGAATTAACCGCTAATTATCTATTGATCACAGAGACGCTCCCATCCGGACCGGAACCTTCTCTGTTCCTCACACAGAGGTTACACCGGCCACGCCCTGTACCCCCCCCCCCCCCCACACACACACACAGAGGAGGTTACACCAGCCACGCCCTGTACCCCCCCACACACACACACACAGAGGTTACACCAGCCACGCCCTGTACCCCCCCCCCACACACACACAGAGGTTACACCGGCCACGCCCTGTACCCCCCCCCACACACACACAGAGGTTACACCGGCCACGCCCTGTACCCCCCCCCCCACACACACAGAGGTTACACCGGCCATGCCCTGTACCCCCCCCCCCAAACACACACACAGAGGTTACACCGGCCACGCCCTGTACCCCCCCCACACACACACAGAGGTTACACCGGCCATGCCCTGTACCCCCCCCCCCCACACACACACTCACAGAGGTTACACCAGCCACGCCCTGTACCCCCCCCCCACACACACACAGAGGTTACACCGGCCACGCCCTGTACCCCCCCACACACACAGAGCTTACACCAGCCACGCCCTGTACCCCCCCCCACACACACAGAGGTTACACCGGCCACATCCTGTACCCCCCCCCCCACACACACAGAGGTTACACCGGCCACATCCTGTACCCCCCCCCCCCCCCACACACACAGAGGTTACACCGGCCACATCCTGTACCCCCCCCCACACACACAGAGGTTACACCGGCCACGCCCTGTACCCCCCCACACACACACACAGAGGTTACACCGGCCACATCCTGTACCCCCCCCCCCCCCACACACACACAGAGGTTACACCGGCCACATCCTGTACCCCCCCCCACACACACAGAGGTTACACCGGCCACGCCCTGTACCCCCCCCACACACACACACACAGAGGTTACACCGGCCATGCCCTGTACCCCCCCCCACACACACACACACACACAGAGGTTACACCGGCCACGCCCTGTACCCCCCCCCACACACACACAGAGGTTACACCGGCCATGCCCTGTACCCCCCCCCCCCCACACACACACACACAGAGGTTACACCAGCCACGCCCCGTACCCCCCGGGGTCCAGGAGTCACCACTGGCCACGCCCCATACCCCCCCTCTCCCAGAGGTAATGCTGATGCCATTCCTGACACCCCGTACCTTACTGTAACACCCTCCACACCACCACTGGCCAGCGTACTTTTACTGCTGTGCCACCCGAGCCGGCCAAAATAACAGAAACTAAGTAAGAACTGAACGACACAAACACGTCTGCGGCCGGAGTCTGGAGCTCGTTCCAAAAAAGGGCCGTGCACATATTATTGATGCTGCGTCGGTGTGTTTCAGCAGTTTGATCTCCACGATCGCTCCGCCCGGTCCGGTGCTGTCATGTTCCCCGTTGTGGTCCGTGGCGGGGCGTCGGGCGGTGGCGGGCGGGGTCGCTACAGCGGTGTAGTTAGCCGGGAGAGCGGCGGGTGTGATTACGGCTCAGCGTGGTGGTTTTTTGTGAGATGGAGCAGAATTGTGCAGGGGAAGCACGTGTTGCGCGGCGCTTTACTTTAATAAGCTTGTTGTGTTAGCGCAGCTCCGCGTTTATTGTGTTTGAAGTGGAAGTCTGAGCGCCGGAGTGAAAATTGCTTTTGCTTATTGAGGGAGCGTGAGAGACGCTCGGGGCACAGAGACGCCGTCACGTTAAAAACACTTTCAGTTTAAATCCGTCGCCTCTTAACGTCAATTTCACCTCTTCAGAGGAAACACAGAGGAACCGCCGGAATCAAAACGTCCTCACAAGCGCCGCATTTACATCCACTAACCGCCCAACTCACTGATTACTAGAGACAAGAGACGTGAGGCTAGCTCCGCCCCGACCCCGCCCCTACCAAAAGCTCCACCCCTTATTGTAATATAAACAAATCATACACTTTACAGAATAAACAACTAACAGAGCCGATTATAATACTAACATTTACACCAGAAACATTTAACCTGTGAGCAATAACTCCGCCTCCATAACCCCACCCACCATAACCCCGCCTCCAGCAATAACACCTCCCACAATATGAATGAATTAACATGAATGACTCCGCCCCTCTGAAAAAAACCCGCCCCTCTAAATAACTCCGCCCCATTACACCTTGTCTAGCCACATTAACTCCACCCATTAAAATAACCCCACCTCTCTATATAACTCCGCCTCTTAATACACCTTCAATTCTACCTTCGGGATTAATAAAGTATCTGTCTGTCTGTCTGTCTGTCTATCTGTCTACCTGTCAGCCTCACCACCACATGACTGTCTTTATAACCCCACCCCTTAGATATAACCCCGCCCCTTAGATATAACCCCGCCCATAACACAATGACTGTCTTTATAACCCCACCCCTTAGATATAACCCTGCCCAAAACACAACCATGAAAGGTTCCTCAGCAGGTTCCTCAGTAGGTTCCTCCTGAGCTGGAGTGTGATTACAGAAGTGAGTGAGACGTCTGCTCTGTGTTGAACATCTCACCTTCAGAACGTCCTCGTCGGTGGACCTGCAGGTGACGGGATCGTCTACCTCTCTCACCGTCCCGTCCCGCTCCACCGTAACCACCTTCACAGGAAGTGACACGCGCTGACCTGTCAGGATGGCCGTGTTCAGGATCTCCGTGTCCTGCAGGGGGAGACAGAAACACCAGGACATGAGAAGGAACCAGAACTCAGATCCTAAACCCACCAAACACCAGAGACAACAACAATAAAAACGTTCGTACCAGTCAGTCGTTTGTTTGTTTTAGTTTGATTTTGTTTGTTTGGTTTTTGCTTGTTTTTTAACACCAAAGCTTCATCAGAAAAGCAGTGAACTTTTAAACCACTTATCGTCCCCGGACAGGAGCAGCACACCAGGTCTCACCTCAGCTCTCTACAGCTCAGGCTAAACTCCTCCAGTAATAAACAAGCACAGAGATGCTAACAAGGCTACACTGGATAAGAAGGCCTCGCTTACAGTGGACATTCCAATTCATCCCAAAGATGTTCAGCTGAGTTCAGGTCCTGTCTCCTCCCCTTTATAAACCTCACCTTGTCTCAGCAGGTGAGTCGATCCTGATCAGACTGAGCACTGATTCAAATGTCCTGCATTTAAATGTACTGGCCCTCACTGTGGTGCAGTGGAGTCCTACAGCCTCAGCTTACCAGATAGAACTCCAGAGAGGAGGAACGAGACTCGAGATGTTTGTGGACTGATCAGAAACACTTGTTTTGAAAATGAACAAACTGTCCCAACTTTTTTTGGAATCGAGTTTGTACACTAGATGATCAAAAGTATTCGGACGCCTGAGTGTGAGCTTGCTTCAAAGCTTGCGTCTCTCAGCTAGAACAGCCGCTCATTTAAGAAGCTTCTCAGAAGACAAAAGATGACAGCGTTTGTACGGCTGGGCGCTGATTGATCAGTCGGTGTTCTGGTTCATCCCAGAGCTGTCGAGTGGGGCTGAGCTCGCAAATGCTGGAACAGGCCTTCCCTAAACTGTTGCTGTACAGTCTGAATCGTGTCATTTCCGTTATATGAGTGATTTATTACTCTGTTGTTCTCAGTATAATAAATGTTGGTGTTCCTGTAGAACCTTTACGTTGCCGATCGACTCTGATGGTGAGGTTGAAGATGAAATAACGGCGTGTTCAGTGTAATTAGCTCAGTAACGCTAACACCTGGCGCTATTAGGACTCCACGCGGCCGCAGTGCATTGTGGGGGTTCGGTTCCCATCGGCGGCGGTTATATTGATCAGTGCTGAAACGAGGAGACGGAGGATCAGGGATTTGGAATAAATATTAGACTTTTATTGCTATCAGCGTAAATGGACGCGGCGGGACGAGTGCGTCGACTGCTAATGAAGCCTCGACCAATCAGAGCGTCCGGCCCTCTTCATTACAGCCACTCCTAATGAGTCTAATCAAATCCAATATGTCTGTTAACGAGCGCTCGGATGGAAGATAAACCCCGACTGCTCTCCAGTTCTCTCACAGATCCTGGTCTGACACACCCCCCCCCCCCCCCCCCCCCGTACCCCCCGCCCCCCTCAGCCCTTTATTTAAAGGAGCAAACGCGGCTCATAAATCACACCGCCGCCGCACCGCGCTGATGGATCTGGGCCTCAAAACTCTCCTCTATCTCACACACCGAGCAGCTAATTGGATAACGGGCCTCGGGGAGGAACAGGAAGTGCGTCCTGCTGGCGACGCCGGGCGTGTGTCAGGACCCCAGAGACGCGCAACTTTAAATTAGCATAGAGCGCCAACGCTACGAGCGCTAACGTGACACGCAAGTGGCCTGAAAACATCCATTCAGTGAGGATACAGCGCATTTATAAACCATGCTGCCGAAAGTATGTGGAAGCCTGACTGTGAGCGCCTGCGATACCCAAAGAAAGGAAGGGCAGAGCATAAGCAGGAACACAGACTGGCACAGCCACGCCCAGTGTGGTTCCATAACATAGGGCTATTCAGACAAGGGCCCGACAATGCCAAAAAATGCAGCACACTGACACGCAAACCACCACCTGAATCATCTGCGCCTCCGTGCTCCCTCTGCTGGCCACATCTGAGAAGGCAGGAGGACGTGATTCTATACCCGAGCCACGCCATCGATGTGAACGTGAACAGTACGCCCCCTCCCCGTTCCCAAAACACCATCACATCATACCTGGCGCAAGTTCCCATCATGCTTTGCGTGTCATGTTGTCGTGGATACACAGCATCGTTTCTCTTTGATCAATAATACTGAGGATAGAAACAAGACAAGAACCCAGAAGGTCACAAAGACGGGGTGTGGGGGGTGTAAAAGGGGCACAGAGGGGTGTCACCTAATCCCTCCAGATCTGGAGTAAACATACGATGTAGCCAAGTGGTTAAGGTACTGGACTAGTAATCGAAAGGTTGCTGATTCAAGCCCAACCACTGCCAGGGTACCACTGTTGGGCCCTTGAGCAAGGCCCTTAACCCTCAATTGCTTAGACTGTATACTGTAACTGTACTGTAAGTCACTTTGGACAAAAGCGTCTGATAAATGCTGTAAATGTGAACACACACACGTCGTCCTGCAGTGTTTTAGATACACTGGTACCTCCACGTCCTCTAAACTCACAATCTTTGTAACTTGACGCCCTTCATGGAGAAACTCGACGTGTGTGTGACCGTCGCTTTGTTCGGCGCTCGGCTTAAGCAGTAAAACATGATCAGCGTGTGAATCTGAATCTGCATCAGTGTGGAATAAGGTGCAGATCCAGGGTTACAGCTCCACATGTATCTGTGTTTATCTGGATTCTCCTCCCTGTTTCACTTTTAAACTTGTGTTACAGCTCCAGCTTCTGAGAAATGCTGAGAATCACAATCAGCTTCTCCCAGAGTCTAAAACGCTTCTGGTTCAGAATAAAGCTTAACGTGGTTTAATGTAGTAAAAGAAAGAGACAGGAGCACTAAACTTCTCTTGTGATCGGGGATGAATGAGTGTAGGTGTAAATCAGATGGGGAGGTTAGTGGTGGTGGATGTATTGGGGGGGGGGGGGGGGGGGGGGTGATTGTGGTTTAGGGTGAAGTGAACAGGAGAGGAAACACCAGCACAGAACATTTAATCCTCCTCACGGGACCAGAGAAAAATCCTGATCAATAATACATGGACAGCAAGTGAAGCATAAAACACACACACTCACACACTCACACACACACTCACACACACTCACACACACTCACACACTCACACACACACTCACACACACTCACACACACTCACACACACACACACACGCACGCACGCACGCACACACACACACACACCATGATAAATGTCCGGTATGATAATTGGCAAATCCAGCAAAATGGTTTTCAGTGCGACTCACTATAGAGTTTTTAACCAGGAAACATTAAAGGATCCACTTGGGATCCGCTGAAGATCTACTAAAGATCCACTGAGGATCCACTAAGGATCTACTGAGGTTCTACTGAGAATTTACTGATGATCTCCTGAGAATCCACTGAGGATCAACTGAGGTAACTGAAGATCCACTGACGATCTACTGAGAATCTACATAGAATCTACTGAGGATCGACTGAGGATCAACTGAGGTTCTATTGAGGATTTACTGAGGTTCTACTGAGAATCTACTGGGGTTCTACTGAAGATCCACTGAGAATCTACTGAGAATCTACATAGAATCTACTAAGGATCCACTGAGGTTCTACTGAGGTTCTACTGAGGTTCTACTGAGGAAAGATCTACTGAGGATCGACTGAAAGATGAAGGATGAATAAATAATAGTAGAAACATTCAGTTTTAGATGTTTAGCTTGTCTGTGAGTGAATGATCAGAACACAGTCCAGTCCAAACACCCTTAAAGCCCCCGTGTGATTTAAAGCTCACTCGACTGTGGACAGTGATCAAACTGACCAGCCTACTCTCAGCCTTACATGATACACAATATAACCAAAAGTATTCGGACACCCGATCTCTTTGTGATCTCAGCTAGAACAACAGCCGCTCTTCTGAGAAGCTTCTCACAGGAGTTTGGAGTGTGTGTGTGGGGATTTGTGCCCCTTCAGTCAGGATGGCTGTTCCGATTCATCCCAGAGCTGTTGAGTGGGGCTGAGCTCAGGGCTCTGTGCAGGAAGCTTTTCTTCCCTCATGATGGAACAGGACAGGGCCTTCCCTAAACTGTTGCTGTGATTGCCTTTATATGACTGATTTATTTCACCTTAATTCAGTCATAATTAGACGTGGTGTCCCAATACTTTTAACTATATAGAATTTATAAATATGAACAGATGTTTTGGGGATGTGATGTAATAATAATATAGACGTTGTTTGGTGAATTTCCCAGCATTCTTTGTGGTGTGGCGGTTGTTACGGCGCTGGGTTTGAATCACATGTCAGTAGAGCGGGATCGATTAGCGCTGTCACGCGCGGCTAACCCGATCACTAATAAATCATTAGATGGAAATCAGGCGGCGCTGGCAGGGCGCCCGAGGGCGCGCCACGTCCGAACCCTTAAAACGCGGCGCTAAGAGCGCGTCGATAACCCGACAGCGCCGTTTAACCAGATCAAACACGTTAGCGAGAGGTTAATGGAACCGGGAGCCGCCGGGGTCGCGTCCCGATCGGCTCTTCACACCCGCGGCACGGAAAGCACAAAGAAACCGCCAGCTGTTCGCTATGTAGGGCATTAAACCCGCCGCCGTCACCGCCGCGGACCCGTCCCCATCTGCCCACCCTCGCCACGCTATGTAGGCCGCGCATCAGGCTTAAATGTCACGCCACGTTTACTGGCGCGCCGTAGCCGCCGGCCGCGGAGCTGCTATAGTTCAGCGCCCGGGCTCTCTGCCGCTCTCATTATTCCGCTCAGTGTGCTGGCACGGCTAGAAAATGCCACTCCGCCAACACCGCGCCAACCAGCATTAGCACCATGCTAACGGCGTATCTGACCTTATCAATATTCTCTACAGGCTCTCCACACATCACACGCCTTTAAATCCCAATATAAATAAAGTCAATATTTCATCATCACAGCGGGTAAAGTACTTAGTAATCAGAAGGTTGTAGGTTCAACACTGGGACGGTGGGAGCCGAGTGGGTGGAGCTTCGGGTTATCAACTAAAAGGTTCAAATCTCAGATCTGTTCAAATCTCACTGTTGGGCCCTTGAGCAAGGCCCTTAACCCTCTCTGCTCCAGGGGTGCCGTACAATTCTATTCTATTCTATTAGAGCCAAGCTGCCACTGTCGGGCCCCTGAGCAAGGCCCTCAACCCTTAATTACTCAAATTCTATTCAATCATCAATGCTGAAAATATAAACCTAAATATTAGAACCATCAGCCACTGGGGGTGAATCTGACCTGCTTTAATGCAAATCAGGGGCCTCATCAGGGGCCCGAATGTCCCCAGGGTGCATACAGGCCCTCAGGGGCCACACACATTATGAGCTGCCAAAACTCACTATTAAAAT
Source organism: Trichomycterus rosablanca (assembly GCF_030014385.1). NCBI lineage: Eukaryota > Metazoa > Chordata > Actinopteri > Siluriformes > Trichomycteridae > Trichomycterus > Trichomycterus rosablanca. The sequence continues at coordinate 480,788 of NC_086008.1, forward strand.
CCTGAACAGAATGACACACCCCAGTCTGGGATTAGATCTACGTAGATCACACACCCCACTGATGTGTATCAACCAACCAGACCTCAGTGCAGAGGTTCCCACAGTCGTGTTTCTAACACCAGTTAGTCCAGACCTCAGTGCAGAGGTTCCCTCAGCCTGGTACCTCCAGGATCACGAGCAGTCTGCATTCAGATCTTTTGTCCATCAGCGTGGTGAGGGTTCAATTCCTGGTGTGCCACAAGGCTTAGTACTTGGTCCGCTTCTTTTTTTACATGCTAGCTGAGCTCTGTTCTAGAGCAGAGTTTATTAAACCCTGTGTGGGTCGCGAGCTGAAAAAAAGGGTCGCAGAGACAAATAATAATAATAATAATAATGAATAAGCGTGTACGTGACGCCCCCTTGTGGAGGGTTTATGTTACATCTCGTACAGAGAGATTAAGATCAGCTGTTTGTGTTGCCTTGCTGTACTAGATCTTAGTCCTGGTCCTGAACTATAAACTACTGACCTTTAATTCATGCACTAATAAAATCACAAACCAGTAAGATGCTAACTCTGGGCGCTGTGGTAGCACAGCGGTGAAACCCGCTAGCCCACCATCGCCGGGATCTCCAGTGATCAGATCAGAGGAAGCGATCCACTCGACTCGACTAATGCTAATTAGCCTGAACTAAAGAGCCATCAGGTCGTCACAGAGGCGCTAATGACACTGTAGTGCACTCCGAAAATTAGCCACTAATTAGCAGACATGCTAATAACAACCGAACGCGCAGATCAGAGACTCACCAGCTAATTAGCGACGCTGCACGTTTGTACTGGAGCCAACTCGCTGTCCTCCCTCCAGCTAGCACAGAACTAAAACTATTTAAATATGTTTAAATAAAAACATTAAACATATTGATCAGGCTGCGTAGTTAGCATTCATTTTAATGCTAATTCAATAACAATAATAATAAACCTAGCACGCTATACAGATTCCGCTGGTAATTCGTAGCCTCTAGAGAATCTGATTCCCCATATAAACGATCCACTGGTGTGCTCCAAGGCTTAGTGCTTGGTCCGCTTCTTCCTTTAGGAGGTCCTGTTCTCTCACAATTTAATTTGTAGCCTCTCACACCTGTGGTAGCTAACTAGCACAGCTAACCTAGCCTAGCCTAGAATTCTAGCTATATTTAATACCTTACATGCTATTAGCTGTTAGCTTGTAGCTATTACAGCTCCTTTGTGTACAGCTAGCCTGCTAGTTTTATTGAATATCTTTTACATAAAGCTATAAACTAGCTGTTTACTTTTGAGTCTAGCAAATGCTAAACTGACCTGCCTGCAGTCCAGAGCTGTTTTCAGTTATGAAGGGTGATACAGGAGGGCGGAGATCAGAACTGTTTCATCGATCAAAAATGGAACTAAATTCCACGTTCACAACTACATGAACGGGGTGGACACGCCCATGACCACGCCCATGACCACGCCCACACCCATGGCCACACCCAAAACTGTACTGGAACTGGGGGAGGACCAGCAGGTGTGGGAGGTTCTGGGTGCTTCTCTTAAACACTGAGTGGATTAGATCGTAAGTATTGGGACGCTCAGTATCAGTTTCAGTTCACCAGATCAAACGGAACCGCTGCAGTCGCTGGCGGTTTATTTATCATAGTCGCGGCGCTAACCACAGCGCTAACCACAGCGCTAGCCCCTCTCACTGTAAAACAGGATTACAGAAGAACAGAACCTGACACTGGTTCCCACTTTCTCCTCATTTTCTCATCACACACACACAATTCCATTTCATCCGGCTAAATTGGCGTGCAATAAGGCTGCTTTGAAGCACCCTGAACCCAATCCACTTCCCCCCCCCCACACACACACCCCTACACCCCCGAGGGGGCCAGTCGAAATACAGACGGAGAAAAAGAGAACGAGGAAAACACAACTTTACTAGCTCTCGCGTGCTGCACTACAGAGTGCGGTTAGCATTAGCATTCATACCGCTATATATCACAGAAACGTTACAGGATACAATTATAATAAAAACAAGACACACTTCTATCACTTCTATATACACACACACACACACACACACATCTATATATATATACAGTGGGGTCAAAAAGTATTTAGTCAGCCACTGATTGTGCAGGTTCTCCTACTTAGAAAGATGAGAGAGGTCTGTAATTTTCATCATAGCTACACTTCAACTATGAGAGACAAAATGAGAAAAAAAATCCAGGAAATCACATTGTAGGATTTTTAAAGAATTTATTTGTGAGGGTGAGGGATCTATTAGATGTTGATCTGATGGTGCGTGTGAGGGTGAGGGATCTATTAGATGTGGATCTGATGGTGCGTGTGAGGGTGAGGGATCTATTAGATGTGGATCTGATGGTGCGTGTGAGGGTGAGAGATCTATTAGATGTGGATCTGATAATGATGGTGAGGGATCTATTTTATGTGGATCTGGTGGTGATGGTGAGGGATCTATTAGATGTGGATCTGATGGTGATGGTGAGGGATCTATTAGATGTGGATCTGGTGGTGAGGGATCTATCTGGTATCTGAGATCATTTCATTTCTATATAAACGTTGAATTTTCTGATGAAGTGAAACTGAAATATTAATAATTGTAATAAAATAAATTTTGATTGTTGAACTGAATCATTTGTGATTCATTTTGATCCTCGAGTTCAGAAAATTAAACACGTCTTCATCTCTCATCGTCTTTAATAAAATATTGATCAGATTTAGGTCATTTTTATAGTCGAGACGTTTTTTAATAAGCATAACGTTAGAAACGCCGCGTGTGTGTTTATGCTAATGCGCTAATCTGCTCCCGTCCTGATGTTTACCGTTGGACTCCTGAGCAGCAGTGAGATCTGAAACTGCCCTGATACCAGACGAGCGTTCTCACCCCGCCGCTAACCACCCAATCAGAACCCTAATTAAACACGCTTCTGTTTCAGACGCCGCGCTTTAATCACGAGCGCTCGTCACCTGCGTCTCTCCCCGACGCCACGCCCAGCTCCCGCTGCACGGCCCTCTGGGTAATTGGGCCGCTCGTCGGAATCATCAAAGAACAACAAAGAAAAACAAGTGTTCCAATTAAGAATTAATTAGAGTGCAGACACGCCGCGCCCGCTGGGAGAACCACGCCGAAAAGAGAGAGAGGAACACAGAGAGGAACACAGAGAGAGAGAGAGAGAGAGAGAGAGAGAGAGAGAGAGAGAGAGAGAGAGAGGAACACAGTGAGAGAGGAACACAGAGAGAGAGGAACACAGAGAGAGAGAGGAACACAGTGAGAGAGAGAGAGGAATACAGTGAGAGAGGAACACAGAGAGAGAGGAACACAGAGAGAGAGGAACACAGAGAGAGAGAGAGAGGAACACAGTGAGAGAGAGAGGAACACAGTGAGAGAGAGAGAGAGGAACACAGTGAGAGAGGAACACAGAGAGAGAGGAACACAGTGAGAGAGGAACACAGAGAGGAACACAGTGAGAGAGGAACACAGTGAGAGAGGAACACAGAGAGAGAGGAACACAGAGAGAGAGGAACACAGTGAGAGAGGAACACAGAGAGAGAGGAACACAGAGAGAGAGGAACACAGAGAGGAACACAGTGAGAGAGAGGAACACAGTGAGAGAGGAACACAGAGCGAGAGGAACACAGTGAGAGAGGAACACAGAGAGAGAGGAACACAGTGAGGAACACAGTGAGAGAGAGGAACACAGTGAGAGAGAGGAACACAGAGAGAGAGGAACACAAATAGAGAGAGGAACACAGAGAGAGGAACACAGTGAGAGAGAGGAACACAGTGAGAGAGGAACACAGTGAGAGAGGAACACAGTGAGAGAGGAACACAGTGAGAGAGGAACACAGAGAGAGAGGAACACAGAGAGAGAGGAACACAGAGAGGAACACAGTGAGAGAGAGGAACACAGTGAGAGAGGAACACAGAGCGAGAGGAACACAGTGAGAGAGGAACACAGAGAGAGAGGAACACAGTGAGGAACACAGTGAGAGAGAGGAACACAGTGAGAGAGAGGAACACAGAGAGAGAGGAACACAAATAGAGAGAGGAACACAGAGAGAGGAACACAGTGAGAGAGAGGAACACAGTGAGAGAGGAACACAGTGAGAGAGGAACACAGTGACAAACATCTACACAAACAAAATCATGCTAAAGTTTTTGCATGTTTTATAGATTTTAGAAAAGCATTTGAT
>NC_086008.1:500000-520000 GCF_030014385.1 Trichomycterus rosablanca
CTCACACACCCACATCGAGGAGGGCTGAGGCTGTCTCACTGAGGCTGTATCGCTGAGGCTGTATCACTGAGGCTGTCTCACTGAGGCTGTCTCTGCCCCTCTGACACCCATTAGGGGCCACACACTGCCACCCCTAACCAGCCTCACGGTCAGCAGAGGTCACACTTGTACCAGCGACGAGAATCCGGTTTCAGCTGTCGTCCCTCCATCAATCCTGTGTCTGTGCAGACGCCCGGCCGGCTGATAGCAGGGCTGAGATTCTAACTCCAGATGTGTGTTTGACCGCCGCACCACCCGAGCACCACAGAACTCGAGACATTTTAGTGAAGAGTTCTGACTGGACTGCAGTGAGCTGATGTTCTCAGTGATGATGTTCCTTCAGGAACCGATCAGGGTTCTCATCTCAGCTCTACAGAACCGGTTCCACTAACCAGAACCCACTGAATCAGAACTAAATCAGAACTCATTCACACACTTTCTTAACCGTTTATCCAAATAGGGTCGCAGGGGGTGCTGGAGCCTATCCCAGCTTTTCAATGGGCGCAAGGCACACAGTAACACCCTGGAGAGGGCGCCAGTCTATCACATGGCACACACACACACACACACACACACACACACATTCACCTATAGGGCAATTCAGTGTCTCAAATTAACCTGACTGCATGTTTTTGGACTGTGGAAGGAAACCGGAGCTCCCGGAGGAAACCCACACAGACACGGGGAGAACATGCAAACTCCACACAGAAAGGACCCGGACCGTTCCACCTGGGGATCGAACCCAGGACCTTCTTGCTGTGAGGTGACAGTGCTACCCACCGAGCCACAGTGCTGCCCCAAAATCAGAACTAATTAAAACTAAACCTGGAGGATCACCAACAACCTGTCTTACATTCTAAGGTTAAAAGTCAGGACTCGAGTTTCTCCTCACTAAACCAGGACACGTCTTCTAATTACTGAATTCACGTGTTCAGTGCTGCCATCTTTTGATTGAATGGGCACAAATTCCCACACACATATGTAGTTTAAAATCTTGTGAGAAGCTTCCCATTAGAGCTGCTGTTGTTCCAAATGAAAAAGGTCACACAGGATATTCCGCTAGCACACCAGCGCCGAGATTCTGAACTCCTCGGTTTAAAAATCGGCGTTGTCACCGGTCGGCTGGGCGCCATCTAGCGGGCATAATCGGCAGTGCCTGCAGCAGACACTAATTGGCCACCGTGTGTCTGCTAGGGCGGGATGACCGGACTATGTGGGCGGGGTCTTCAAACGCTGTGTAAGGACCCTGATTGGCAGATAGAGGCGCCTGTGCAGAGTGCATGGGTGAAAAAGGGTTCCGTTAAGGGCTGCACGCGGGTCGGCGGAGGCGTGAGCAGTAACATGCCCACAATATACCCACCTCACCTACAATCAGGGATCCACCAGCAGGGGGAGACAAACTGACCACGATAAACTGGGAGAAAATGCAGAAATAAAATAGAAAAAAGAAAAAGGTCCCACTGGTGAAACTTTTTAAACTATTTTAATAATGTTTGTTTTTAACTAGGACGTCCGACAAGCTCACAGTCAAGCGTCCAAATACTTCTGACTGTATAGTGTATGTTTGTTTTTGTAGTATTTATACATATTAACCCCCCCACCTCCGTTTCCCCCCTGATTTATTTAGCTGTAATTATTCCTGATGCTTTTCCCCTCGTGGACACGTTTGCTGACGCCGTTTCCTCGATACTCGGACTCGCTGTTTATGCTGGACATAAAGAAGCAGCTGTTACTACAACACTGCAGCTGACATGATGGGAATGAATAAACAACCCTCCCCCCTCACGTCCTTCCACATCCCCCCTCACGTCCCCCCAGTGTCCCTCCGTCCCCTGTGTCCCCCCGTCCTGCTCTTTTCTCCCTTCAGCAGCGACTACATGAGGAGCTCGTTTCAGCGTCCTGTATAAAACATCATCTGATTAGCGCTGATGCCGCCGCCGCTACCTGGTAACCTGGGAATACCGCCGCCGCCGTCCACCATCTCAGAATAAATCCGCCGCGGAGAGTTAGCCGTGTCTATTAGCGGCGGAAATCCCTCCTTACACTTTCTCCTCCTTCAGAGCCGGAGTTTGGAGAGCTGACCCGACACTCAGCGGCTGTGTCCCAAATCACTGAAGGATGCTAATTAAAGATGTACGCTGGCCGTGGAGGAAGGAAGCGGAGCGTGGAGTAGTGGGATAAATCAAGAGATCTGATTAACATATATATATTTATATACATCCGGAGAGTTCAAGTGTGGGATCTGAAAGAACACCCCACTGTGAGACGTCCTCAAATTCATTTCAGAATAACACAGAATATGACGTGTCCTGATTTAATACGGAGCAGCGCTCTGATGCACTGGCCCACCGCAGCCGAGATCTGGAGGTCTTGAGTTCGAATCTCAGTTGTGCCACACAGGACACATGTGCTCGCCTGAGGGGCGATGAGTTCCTGAATGCTGCTGTGATAGCGGCCTCTGCTGGCTGCTGAGAGACGATGAATAACGGAGAGCAGTGCGTGACTCTCCGTACGCCATACACATCCCTACAATAAACTGGGAACTGGATATGACTAAACTGAGAGGAGTAAGAAATCTTAAATGACAGAATAAATTCAGCAGTCTGGTTGAAAACTGGAGACCTGGCAACCCTGAGCAGTGAAACGCAGGCGCGCGCGAACATGATGTTAAAATACTGACCTCTCATTGGACGAAACGCTTCTCCTCTCGCAGAATATAGAAAAGGAGGCGGAGCCAGGAGCCACTTCCTGTTTGATTTCCCAGGTTGCCAGATTGTTGGGTTTCACCGCTACAAAATGAATCCCTTCACCGTACTGAGCTCTGAAAGAGAGGAACAGAGAAAATCACGTCAGTACAGAACAGCCTGGAACCTCACGGTGATGTGACGCTCGCTGGTCTGTGGACGGTCACACCTGACACACCTGACACACCTGACACACCTGAGACTCCTGACACACCTGAGACTCCTGACACACCTGAGACACCTGACACACCTGACACACCTGAGACTCCTGACACACCTGAGACTCCTGAGACTCCTGAGACTCCTGACACACCTGACACACCTGACACACCTGAGACTCCTGACACACCTGAGACTCCTGACACACCTGAGACTCCTGACACACCTGAGACACCTGACACACCTGAGACTTCTGAGACTCCTGACACACCTGACACACCTGACACACCTGAGACTCCTGACACACCTGAGACTCCTGACACACCTGACACACCTGAGACTCCTGACACACCTGAGACTCCTGACACACCTGACACACCTGAGACATTTGAGACGCCTGACACACCTGACACACCTGAGACACCCGAGATGCCTGTGATCCAGCAGTTTCTAACTCATAACCCTGGTAACAGACCACTAACGGATTTGCGAAATGAGTCGAATCAAAGACGGATTAATTCAGAGAGTCTGTGTTAAAATTTTACAGTGCTCAGACAAAACAATAGTCATTTCTTCTCTTGGCTCCCCTGTTATCAGCAACGGCCTAGCTGATAAGGAAATTCCTCCGGAGGATTTGCTGCTACGTACCTACCCCTGCATCCACTGACTGTTTTTCATTCTGGGCAGTAAGCGCTGTATACTGCCATGTTATCGCGAACTTTGTACAGACTTTTTCTTGCTGCAGGAATGAAGGACAGAACTCTTTCCCAACCCCCTCACCAAACGTCTCCACTCTCTGCTTCTTAGCTTAATTCCACCAATACAGTAGTTGGTTACTTTTCCGACCCCCCCATCCCTAACCCGTGGCTAGTTGTGTGATGTTTTTACATGTGCTTGTGTGCTGTATGGGGCTGTTTTTTTCGTGTTACCAAAATGTGCTCCTAAAGGGAGCACAATCTGGTTGCTGTTTTTTTTATCCCCTTCTTTCCCAATGTGTTCATTTTTTTCTTGTTTCTTCGAAAGATGGCGCCGGTGAGGTGGCTGCCGTCAGACCGCTCCGAACTACTGTGGCGGCGCAGTCTCAAAAGCATTTCACTGCTAGTTGTACTGTGTGTATGACCATGTATGTGACAAATAAACTTGACCTTGACCTGTTCCATGTACACAAAACTATATAAACACGTCCACATTATCAATTTCACTTAAATTATATGATTCAACTCAGTGGAAACAGTTTGGGGAAGGAAGAAAAAAAGAATAAAAAAGAACAAATAAGATTAAAAAAAAGAACAAAAAAGAAAAAAGACAAAAAAAAACCCCTAAAAAATAAAAGACAAAGAACAAAAGAATGAAAAGAACAAAAAGACAGAAAGAACAAAAGAAGATGAAGAGACAGAAGATCTACAGTGGAGCTGAATTAATTCCTGATTATTTTAGTGATGAAATGCGAGTCGTTCTGGTGTGTAAAAGTTTGTGAACCCCTCAGATCTGAACCTGTTCAAATAAAAACGTCTGAGGAACATCTGGGAGAAACACGTTCTCATTTCCATCAACATCTGCTCTGACCGTCTTATATAACACACACACACACACACACACACACACTACACACACACACACTCACACACACAACACGTAAACAGCAGTTTATGAAGTGTGTGTGTATAAGTAAGAGACAGAGAGTGTGTGTGTGTGTGTGTGTGTGTGTGTGTGTGTGCGAGTGTGTGCGAGTGTGTGTGTGTGTGTGTGTGTGTGTGTGAGTGTGTGTGTGTGTGTGTGTGTGTGTGTGTGAGTGTGTGTGTGTGTGTGTGTGTGAGTGTGTGTGTGTGTGTGTAAATGTTACTGAGATGAAGATGACGAGTTTCTCTTCAGACTCGGAGCTTCGACTCTGGACGAGCGCTCGACTGATGAGCCAAAGCAGAGAGCCAAAAATGAGAAAGGTCAGCCATTAGTGTGTGTGTGTGTGTGTGTGTGGGCACAGAGACGGTGGCATTCAGGTCTGCAGGCCAATCCAATTGGCATTTAATTAACCTGGGATCTGGATCAGAGAGTTTACTCTTCCAAATCAATCCCATATCTTTATACACACACACACACACACACACACACTCGCGCTCTCTCTCACACACACACTTGCTCTCTCTCACACACACACACACACACACACACACACACACACACACACACACACACACACACACACTCGGGTGGATTAATAGTGTTGTTTACAAATCTGCTGTGTAAGTTTGCAGATTGTGGTGTAAAGGACGACACAACCTTTCTACCAGGCTAACCGTGTGTGTGTGTGTGTGTGTGTGTGTGTGTGTGTGTAAACACTACAGTTTGATTCAGTATTTTAGAAAAGCAAACACGACCCAGTAGGAGAGATAAACACAAACACACTATCAGCTGGATTATATGAACAGGATCCGAACCCGGCACACTGATGCCAGTAGATAAGCTGCACACACACACACACACACACACACACACACACACACACACACACTGGCATTACGACTGACCACACTGAAGAGCTCAGTGACCTTACCACCAGAAAGGCACGACACGGCTCCTCTCCAGCGCTCCAGCTTATCAGCTTCCTCTCAGCTACAGAGTTTATACTGATACTGATACATACAAAACATCCAGGAGCAACAACAGCTCAGCCGTGAAGCTCCACCAGCCCACAGAGCAGGACCAGACAACACAGGATAAAATCATCTGTCCTCACTTTCAGCCACGAGGACTCAACACGACCAAACAGAAGTCATTCACAGAGCTGAAATGTGTTGCATCCCCAACCCTAACCCCTAACCCCTAGCTCCTAACCCAATACCCCTAATCCCTAACCCCTAGCTCCTAAAACCTAGGTCCTAACCTTTAGCGCCTAACCCCTAGCTCCTAACCCCTAACCCTAACCCTTAGCTTCTAAACCTAACCCATAATCCCTAGCTCCTAACCCCTAGCTCCTAACCCAATACCCCTAATCCCTAACCCCTAGCTCCTAACCCCTAGGTCCTAACCTTTAGCGCCTAACCCCTAGCTCCTAACCCCTAACCCTAACCCTTAGCTTCTAAACCTAACCCATAACCCCTAGCTCCTAACCCCTAGCTCCTAAGCCCTAACCACTAGCTCATAAACCCTAGCTCCTAGCTCCTAACCCATAACCCCTAAACTCTAACCGCTAGCTTCTAACCCCAACCTCTAACACGAACCCCTAGCCCCTAACGACTTGCTCATAACCCCTAGCTCCTAACTGCTAACCCTGGACTCTGACGGTCTGAGGATTTACACGTGCGGCAGACAGAGGGCGTCGGAGTGCACAGGGTGAACAAGTTTATCCAAACCTGGTGCAACACGGAGAAAATAAATAAAGAAAGTAAAGAAAGTACAGAAGAGAAGAGAAGTCGGTGAGAGTTTAGGTTTAGTTTAGTTTAGATAGAGTACAGGTTTAGTTCGGTTCCCGGCGGTACGGGCGGAGTTCCTCTGTTCCCTCAGGTACGGGCGAGCGGAACACGTTCATCTCATTATGGATCTGTAATGAGATTTAAACTCACATCCTTTCACTTTGCTCTGTGTGAAATTCTATTTTCAGTGGTGATCAGTGTGGAGTTGAGCGTGGAAACGAGTTCTGGACGCTCCTTAAATCAGGACGATTATTAGATTCCTGCAGTAATGGAATTAGTGTTACTGTACCAGATCAGAGGAGGAAACTGCAGAATAATCACACAGAGTTCAAACAAAGTCAGAAAACTTACAGACCAATAAAATAATAAACGCGGCTTTATAATCCAGAGAATATTCAGCGTTCCTCACCGCAGAGTCAACATCAAGAGTTTATATACAGTAGGTTCTGAGACTGTTCTTCATCTGAGACTGGTACCAGTCTAAAGGGTGCTAGCACACCGACCTGACCGGGCGTCCACACAGACACAATCGGGCATGTTTGATGGAGGGAAGGTCGAGCAGCGTCTCTTCATTTACATTTCATTTACATTTTCAGCATTTAGCAGACGCTTTTATCCACTACTGTACAGTATATTGTCTAAGCAACTGAGGGTTAAGGGCCTTGCTCAAGGGCCCAACAGTGACAACCTGGCAGTGATGGGGCTTAAACCAGCGACCTTCCAATTAACCACTAGGCTACACCTGCCAAGAGCAGCTGTTATAGCTGAAAGAAATGACAGTGGTCACTCTAGTTCAATACCTTTTGTTTTGGGATGAGACGTCCAGAAAGTTCATGGTCAAGTGTCCAAACACTTTTGGCCATTTAGTAAATGTAGCAATATGGTTCTGCTACAATACGAGATCTTCAGGACTAATCCGAACGACTGCACGAGCATCAGGAGTTGGATATGAGATGTCCAGGTGGTGCAGCAGGATTTTCCGCTCACACACCAGCACCGGGGTTCTGGACTCTCCAGCTGACTCTGGCAGCTTAGAGAGCAGGAGTAGCTCAGTGGTTAAGGTACAGGACTAGAACTGGAAGATCACTGGTTCAAGACCTACATCTGCCTGGGTTGTTACTGTTGGGCCCTTGACAAAGTGACTTACATATATACGTATATAGTCCAAGCAATTGAGGGTTAATTAAGGGTTACAACCTAGCAGTGGTGGGGTTTGAACCAGCGACCTTCTGCTTACTAGCCCAGAACCTTAACCGCTAGGCTACAACTAACATGGATGAAGGTATCTGCTAAATGCTGAGAATGTAAATGTGGAGGCTTCAGCTCCCACCTGAGCTACGTTTAGCGATCCTGAGTGATCATACGAGAGAGGCAGAACGAGAGCAACCCAACATCCCTGATCAACACAAATCTTTATAAACTAGAACCCTCGAACCTTGTGCTTCTGTCTATAGGTAGTGCGGACAGCCTCGGATCAAGGGGTTTGAAACCTGCTGCAGATACACAAACCAACAAAACCAGCACAAACACACTGACCGTAAACACACCCGGAAAACCAGTGGTAGCTCAGTAAGTAAGATACTGTACTAGTAATCACTGTTGGGCCTTAAACCTCAAATGCTCAAACTGTATTCAGTCATAATTGTAAGTCGCTTTGAATAAAAGCGTCGACTAAATGCTGAAAATGTAAAACCACAGAGAGAGAATACATGTAAAAACACGGACCGTCCACACACACACGCGCACACACACACACACAGCGGTCAGTGGTTCAGCAGTATCCACAGAATAGAATTTTTTGAGTGTGTATAAAGAGACGCTTTTAAAGAAGCTCAAACAGACGACACTCGCAAATAAAGAGCACAAAGAAGCGACAGTTTCAAACACACACACACACACACACACACACACACACACTCGAGCACACTGGGTGGGTGGAAAGTGTCCAAGCCAGTGACCTTTATAGACTAAACACACACACACACTTACACATTCACACACACTTACACACACTCGCTCTCTCACACACACTCACTCCTAATGAATAAATAAAAAGAGGAATTTGCATGACACTAAAGGACGTATGTGTGTGTGTGTGTGTCAATAGAGACATCGCCACAGAGATGGATAACACGCACACACACACACTTGCACGCGCAAATACACACACACACTCTCGTACACACACATACACACACACACTTCCTGTCCAAGCTGCACCTGACAGATAAGAGCTCGCTTGCTCTATCCATCCTGACGGCTGGAAATGCCTCTCCATCAGCCGCCCGCCCGCCCGCTCGCTCGCTCGCCCGCCATCGCTCGGTGGCAGCGCCGACGCTGTTAGTGTATCTCAGACCTGCCCCCCTCCCACACACACACACACACACACACACACACACACAGTCCCCTCCCCCACACACACCACGACCACACACTGACCAAACCGACGACAACCTGCTCACCGACTGGCACTAAGCTGCCCCACTGGTCCCAAGTGGGTTTCACTAGTTGGTCTCTGTCTGTGGGCTCAAAGTGGGTTACCCGTGTACGCCCCATGGCGATTTTTCACCAATGGGGTAAAACCGAGACGGGGGATGAAGGGGGGGGGGGCGGGAGTTATAGACCCTGAACTGGGTGGAGCTCTCAGCACCTGAAGATCCTTCAGCCCACCTGAAGGTCACGTCCAATCCTTAAAGATGCCACCAACACCCGGGGTCACCAGTGGAACCTCAGTGGTTGAGTTTTGTTTTAATTTACACCACATGGTCTAAAGTATTTGGACTCCTGAGCATGAGCTTGCTGGACATCCAGTTTCAAACACTATTAAAATGCTATTAAAATAAAGTGACCCTCTGTGTGATCTTTACATCTGGAACATCAGGCGTTCATCTGAGAAGCTTTTCACAAGACTTTGACTTGAAGTGTGATTGTGTGTGGGAATTTGTGCCCGTCAGTGCAGTCAGTACTGCAGAGGCTACTTGGCAATGGTGGGGCTTGAACCAGCAACCCTCTGATTACTAGTCCAATGCCTTACCATTGAGCTTTGAAATGTGTCTGTGTGTGGGAATTTGTGCCGGTTCAGTAGTAGAAAAGATGACAGCATTTGTCTGGCTGGGCGCTGATTGATCAGTCGGTGTTCCAGTTCATCCCATAGCTGGTGAGTGGGGCTGAGCTCAGGGCTCTGTGCAGGACACTGGAGCTTTTCTTCATGTCTATATAAAGGAACAGGACAGGACCTTCCCTAAACTGATGCTTCATAGTCAGAATCATGTGCTTCTCTATATATGATTGATTTATTCCACCTGTTATTGACTGTCGTGTCTGAAACACATGAATCCAGTGATTATAAGGGGCGTCCAGATACTTTTGACCCTCTAGTGTATAATATAAACCAGCTTTAATGGCACTAATGGTGGTGTCTCTGGTGGAGTGTGTAGCTCGGGTGCAGGGTAACGCTCCTCCACGCCCCGTCCGTGTCTCAGTGAAGTGCTGCCTTAACACTAACGTATTCATACGGAGATTCCAGACGTCATTAGCGTGACATTTAAACCCCGGAATGAATAGCGGAGTTATCTGTGCTAGGCAGCGGCGGCTCGGTGTGCCAGAGCGATGGCGTGCTGAAGCGCTGGAGTGCCGGAGCGGATGAGATGTTGAGCTTTATTAAGCTGCAGGAGAATAAAAGAGCAGATTTTTCTCTCTCAGTGTTTAACAAGTGTCAAGAGCCCCTTAACACGTCTATAGCAACACAGCGCTAACACGCCGCTAAACACTCACACACACACACACACACACACACACACACACACACACACACACACACACACACACACACACTCACACACACACACACACACACACACACACACACACACACACTCCTCAGTCTCGCTTTATTTTCAGTTTATCGCTGCCTCGTTGGCATGAGCGCCACATCAGTCGTTAAAATAATAATAAAAATAATAATAATAACACAGCAGCACCACGAGCCCCAATCTCAGCTCTGCTACCGGGCGGCTGGGCGCCCACTAACGGTACACGATCAGCAGTGCAGACAGTGCAGCAGACAAAATCAGTCACTAGTCTGCTGAGTGGGAAAAGACGTGACTAAAAAGTGGGCGGGGTCTTCGGAGTGAGGGGCAGTGAGACTGAGGGGCAGTAAGAGCGAGGGGCGGTGAGACTGAGGGGCAGTAAGAGCGAGGGGCAGTGAGACTGAGGGGCACTAAGACTGAAGGGCACTAAGACTGAGGGGCAGTGAGACTGAGGGGTCTGACAGACTCTTTCTTCACTACAGTCGCTGGATGGTTTTATTTAAACGTCTTTATTTCTTTATTTCCTCTCTGTCTCTCTCAGCCCACACCGGCTCCGTCTGTAAAGAGCAGAGTCATGAGGAAGGTAAAGAAGTGAGACGTGGGCGGGCGACGTGCGGCGCTGCTCTGATAAAACTCTGACATGAAGGAAAACAGAGAGAAAAGTCGCATTAAACCCAGCGCAGGAACGTCGTTCTACAGAAAATAAAACAAAGAAATTAATATTTTATCTTTTCACGCCGTGCTGCTTCGCTTCTGTACAACAGCTCACTGGATTCTGTAAAATAACTGCAGGAATTCACGTCCATTTAGAAAGACCAGAAACCAATCAAGCCTGGGTCACAGTCGACATTCTAATTCATCCTGGAGACGAGATCAGAGCTCTTTTATTCCAAAGCAGCCAAACTCCTTCTGCAGAGCTGGCTTTGTGCAAGTGAAGGAAAGGTTCTTCCCCATACTGTTACTACAACACTAGGATCTCCATTCAGTGTAAACAAGGGGCTCACATACGGTTACTCCACCTCCACCACACTTTACAGCTGGCCGATTCATTACTGTAATCACCTCACCCACTGCTCCATAGTCCAACGCTGGTGTGCTTTACAGCTCCAGATCATGTTACAGTCTCACCCCTCCTCGGGGGCAGTTCGTGCTGTAGCTGATAACTGTGCCTCTTAGCTGAGCTGTTGTTGCTCCTGGATGTTACTGAACCAAAGTAAGAGGGCTGAAACATATCTCCAGTTGTAGCCTAGCGTTCAAGGTGCTGGACTAGTAACCAGAAAGTTGCCGGTTCAAGCGCCACTACTGCCAGGTTGTCACTGCTGGGCCCTTGAGCAAGGCCCTTAACCTTCAATTGCTCAGACTGTATACTGTCACAGTACTGTCACTGCTGTAAATGTAAACGTACTGGGATTTATGACATGACAAGATCTCCTAAGATTTATGACATCACAAGATCTCCTGAGATTTATGACATCACAAGTTCTCCTGAGATTTATGACATCACAAGTTCTCCTGAGATTTATGACATCACAAGTTCTCCTGCGATTTATGACATCACAAGATCTCCTGAGATTTATGACATCACAAGTTCACCTGCGATTTATGACATCACAAGATCTCCCGAGATTTATGACATCACAAGATCTCCTGAGACTTATGACATCACAAGATCTCCTGAGACTTATGACATCACGAGATCGTCTAAGATTCATGACATCACAAGATCGCCCGAGATTTATGACATCACAAGATCTCCTAAGATTTATGACATCACAAGATCTCCTGAGACTTATGACATCACAAGATCTCCTGAGACTTATGACATCACGAGATCGCCTAAGATTCATGACATCACGAGATCGCCTAAGATTCATGACATCACAAGATCGCCCGAGATTTATGACATCACAAGATCTCCTGAGACTTATGACATCACAAGATCTCCTGAGACTTATGACATCACGAGATCGCCTAAGATTCATGACATCACAAGATCGCCCGAGATTTATGACATCACAAGATCTCCTAAGATTTATGACATCACAAGATCTCCTGAGACTTATGACATCACAAGATCTCCTGAGACTTATGACATCACGAGATCGCCTAAGATTCATGACATCACAAGATCGCCCGAGATTTATGACATCACAAGATCTTTTGACATTTATGACATCACAAGATCTCCAGTATGCTAATAACCTGTTGATCTTCTCATCTCATCACATGTGAGTATTTTACTCCTCAGAATCAAATGTAACAGGACCCTCCTCTGGGCTCACTGAGGCCCCCTAGTGCAGTGATCCCCATCCACCGGTGCGTGGGTCATTTATTACCGGGCTGCACAGAAAGAATAAATAATTAGAGACGCTACATCAGCCATGAAATGTCCAACACACTTCAGGTGTTATTGTCTCCTATCACCACTAGGTGGGAGCAGCGTCTCATTGCAGCGAGAAAAGCTCAGGATTCACACTGACGTTCCATTCTATAGTTATTCTATTTTAAATCCTCCCACCCCCCACCTGAGTCTGTGAAATTATATCTTATATGAAACCGGTCCATGGTGCAAAAAAAGATTGGGGAGCGCTGGTCTAGTGGGTTGTGAGCCCAAGGTTGAGAATTACTGATTTGGAACACAACCGTAAACTGATAAAAACAAACGTCAGGGGTAAATAACGATCAGATCCGCTGCCGTGAGTCCAGAGTGGTGAACTGTGCGGTAGATTTAATTCTATTGGTGGATTTGTGGGTCATGTGACTTAATGATTTAATGTTCCTCGTGATGACGACAATGCTGGAAGCTGCAGGAAGTTCTTCAGTCAACGTGTTAAATGTGCCATTAATGGAGGATGTAATTCACTCGAAATAGAAACACACACACACACACACACACACACACACACACACACACACACACACACACACTGCTTCCCTCGTTTCCTCGTCGGCTCGTACTAAAAGAAACACTAGAAGGCCAAAACTGTTGGAACGGAGGCGCCGGCCGACCCACACAGTCTCCTTAAATCATCCAGTAACCAGCAGAACCCCACAGAGCAGATAGAACCGTGCCAACCACACACACACACACACACACACTACACACACACTGATACACACACACGCGCACGTCTGCATTCATTTTCTCTCCGACAGGAAACATCAAATGACGCCTTCACATGAATAATCATCAGCACCCAGGTGCATGATGGGATAAAAGCAGTGACTGACAGAAGCATGAAGATGGAGACCAGGGTGCCGGGTCAGGTTCAGACCACGTGGATGGTTCTCCACCACGCAGGAACCGACCCGAACAGGTACGACAGGAACCGTTAGAGCATGGAGGAGCCTGGTGGGTTAGAAGCACACCACTGAAGCTGTCAGGGATTCTTACAGAGGGTCTGGACATGTAGGGAGGATCACGCTGCTCTCTCTGTATTCATCCACCACCCGTACGAACACCTCCACCGGACAGCAGGGGTCACTGTTGCACTGGAAAGGAGGAGAATCTTTCAGCCAGTGGCGTCACTGTAACCGACAGAAACCATTCATTTCCAGTCTACAAGCCCAGAAATCACTGTGGAACGAGTTACTGTGGTAAATACAGCCACATGGGCTCTGGGGAACTTCGGAAAACCATCGTTACTTAACACAGGCCACCGCTGCATCAAGAAATGCAACCTGAAACTCTACCACTGTGTGTGGTGTGTGTGTGGTGTGTGTGTGTGTGTGTGTATCAGTGTGTGTGTCTCTTTTGACCACCATGTGTGTGTGTGTGCATCTGTGTATCAGTGTTTGTATGTGTATCAGTATGTGTGTGCATGTGTGTGAGTGTATATGTGTGTATCAGTGTGTGAGTGCGTATGTGTGTGCGTATGTATGTGTGTATCAGTGTGTGTGTGTGTAAGTGTGTGTGTATTAGTGTGTGTATATCAGTGTGTCTGTGTATCAGTGTGAGTGCGTATGTGTGTGCGTATGTATGTGTGTATCAGTGTGTGTGTGTATGTATTTGAGCGTGTGTGTATGTAAGTGTGTGTGTGTATTAGTGTGTGTGTGTATCAGTGTGTGTGTGTATTTGAGCATGTGTGTATTAGTGTATGTATGTATGTGTGTGCGTATGTATGTGTGTGTGTATCAGTGTGTGTGTGTATGTACAGTGTATCACAAAAGTGAGTACACCCCTTAAATTTCTGCAGATATTTAAGTATATCTTTTCATGGGACAACACTGACAAAATGACACTTTGACACAATGAAAAGTAGTCTGTGTGCAGCTTATATAACAGTGTAAATTTATTCTTCCCTCAAAATAACTCAATATACAGCCATTAATGTCTAAACCACCGGCAACAAAAGTGAGTACACCCCTAAGAGACTACACCCCTAAATGTCCAAATTGAGCACTGCTTGTCATTTTCCCTCCAAAATAGTTAGTGTTACTAGGTCTCAGGTGTGCATAGGGAGCAGGTGTGTTCAATTTAGTAGTACAGCTCTCACACTCTCTCATACTGGTCACTGAAAGTTCCAACATGGCACCTCATGGCAAAGAACTCTCTGAGGATCTTAAAAGACGAATTGTTGCGCTACATGAAGATGGCCAAGGCTACAAGAAAATTGCCAACACCCTGAAACTGAGCTGCAGCACAGTGGCCAAGATCATCCAGCGTTTTAAAAGAGCAGGGTCCACTCAGAACAGACCTCGCGTTGGTCGTCCAAAGAAGCTGAGTGCACGTGCTCAGCGTCACATCCAACTGCTGTCTTTGAAAGATAGGCGCAGGAGTGCTGTCAGCATTGCTGCAGAGATTGAAAAGGTGGGGGGTCAGCCTGTCAGTGCTCAGACCATACGCCGCACACTACATCAAATTGGTCTGCATGGCTGTCACCCCAGAAGGAAGCCTCTTCTGAAGTCTCTACACAAGAAAGCCCGCAAACAGTTTGCTGAAGACATGTCAACAAAGGACATGGATTACTGGAACCATGTCCTATGGTCTGATGAGACCAAGATTAATTTGTTTGGTTCAGATGGTCTCAAGCATGTGTGGCGGCAATCAGGTGAGGAGTACAAAGATAAGTGTGTCATGCCTACAGTCAAGCATGGTGGTGGGAATGCCATGGTCTGGGGCTGCATGAGTGCAGCAGGTGTTGGGGAGTTACATTTCATTGAGGGACACATGAACTCCAATATGTACTGTGAAATACTGAAGCAGAGCATGATCCCCTCCCTCCGGAAACTGGGTCGCAGGGCAGTGTTCCAGCATGATAATGACCCCAAACACACCTCTAAGACGACCACTGCTTTATTGAAGAGGCTGAGGGTAAAGGTGATGGACTGGCCAAGCATGTCTCCAGACCTAAACCCAATAGAACATCTTTGGGGCATCCTCAAGCGGAAGGTGGAGGAGCGCAAAGTCTCGAATATCCGCCAGCTCCGTGATGTCGTCATGGAGGAGTGGAAAAGCATTCCAGTGGCAACCTGTGAAGCTCTGGTAAACTCCATGCCCAGGAGAGTTAAGGCAGTTCTGGGAAATAATGGTGGCCACACAAAATATTGACACTTCAGGAACTTTCACTAAGGGGTGTACTCACTTTTGTTGCCGGTGGTTTAGACATTAATGGCTGTATATTGAGTTATTTTGAGGGAAGAATAAATTTACACTGTTATATAAGCTGCACACAGACTACTTTTCATTGTGTCAAAGTGTCATTTTGTCAGTGTTGTCCCATGAAAAGATATACTTAAATATCTGCAGAAATGTGAGGGGTGTACTCACTTTTGTGATACACTGTATTTGAGCGTGTGTGTATTAGCGTGTGTATGTATGTGTGTATAAGTGTGCATGTATGTGTGTGTATCAGTGTGTGTGTGTGTGTGTGTGTGTGTGTGTGTGTGTGTGTGTATCAGTGTGCATGTATGTGTGGGTATCAGTGTGTGTGTGTGTGTGTGTGTGTGTGTGTATCAGTGTGCATGTATGTGTGGGTATCAGTGTGTGTGTATCAGTGTGTGTGTGTATTTGAGCGTGTGTGTTTTAGTGTATGTATGTATGTGTGTGTATATCAGTGTGTGTGTATCAGTGTGTGTGTGTATGTATTTGAGCGTGTGTGTATTAGCGTGTGTATGTATGTGTGTATAAGTGTGCATGTATGTGTGTGTATCAGTGTGTGTGTGTGTGTGTGTGTGTATTAGTGTATGTATGTATGTGTGTGTATCAGTGTGCATGTATGTGTGGGTATCAGTGTGTGTATCAGTGTGTGTGTGTAAGTGTGTGTGTATGTGTATCAGTGTGTGTGTGTGTGTGTGTGTGTATTAGTGTATGTATGTATGTGTGTGTATCAGTGTGCATGTATGTGTGGGTATCAGTGTGTGTGTATCAGTGTGTGTGCATGTGTATCAGTGTGTGTGTGTGTGTGTGTGTGTGTGCATGTATGTGTGTGTATCAGTGTGCATGTATGTGTGTGTATCAGTGTGTGTGTATCAGTGTGTGTGTATCAGTGTGTGTGTGTGTGTGTGTGTGTGTGTGTGAAAGTCACCCTGTATCTCCAGTATTCAGTAGGGAGCTCCTCAGTGATGGACGGACCGAGCAAGCGTGTGAGGACGCATAAAGCACAGATTTATAGATTCGGGACGCGACCCAAACCCCCCCTGTAGACTGTAGGTCACAGTAAAGTGCTGTGGATGAGAAACTGAGCTGAAAGTATGTGGACGCGCCGATATTTATTCATTCATTCCAGAACCATGTGCATTATAATGGAGATTGGAAGTCCTGAGGTGATCCGGGGTCGGTGCCATGCTGGAACAGGGCATTCCCTAAACTGTTGAAGCATTCATTCATCACCTCTGATCATTAAGTGAGGTTCATCAGTCCAGAGAACCTGTATTCGATGCTCCGTGGTCTTACAGTGGTGTTCTGTACACCTGGGTTTATCAGCTACGCCTCCATCGAGCTCTAGAGTCCAACAGTGGTGTGCTTTATACCACTCCAGTCAAAGGGTCCGAGGGTCTCTGTGCAGCGCCGTCGATCAGCCAGCGGAGGGCGTAACTGCTGCAGCTATGAGGAGAATATAACTCTGCCGGAGGGGATTCCTCATAGCTGCAGCAGTTACGCCCTCCGCTGGCTGATCGACGGCGCTGCACAGAGACGGGGGATAACATGTGGCTCTAAGTGCACGATACGGATCTCCGTATGAACCCGCCTGGTGCAGGTGAAAAGAAGCGGTCGGTGCTGCACACGTGTCGGAGGGGGCGTGTGTTAGTGGAAATACCATCTGGGAATCGGATACGACTAGATCTGGTGAATATAAAATAAGTAGAATTAATACCTGAACGTGTTTAATATTGTATCGTGATTTTCTTTGCTGTAACCCGTATGAAAGTAAGGAAAGGTCACAGTCACGGTCAGGGTCCCAGTCCCTCCCCTCCCCCACTCCCAGATCGGTCCGGGTTCCGATGGGTGTAGAACAGACAGGAGCGGCGAATCTGAAGTGCAGAGCGGCGCAGCATCCACATTTATCAGCATCAGAATGCTGACGGAGCAGCAGCAGGATCTCACCACATTACCTCCTCATTATTAAATTCAGCAGAGGTGCGGCGCGTACCCCCGTATCTGTACACTCCTAAATCACTCTAATCCATCACCTGTCACAAACTGCACCGCTCCCAGGGTGGTGGTGGGGGTGGGGGGGGGCGGGTTTGTGAGGGGTGTGTGGGGGGGGTGTATTAGGGGTGCGGGGCGGTTGGCAGGTATCCTGACTGCTTCGTGACGCTGAAACCTTCTCATGTTCAATTAGCAGACGAGCGGAACCATCAGATCCACGTCTAATAGATCCCTCACCCTCACACGCACCATCAGATCGACATCTAATAGATCCCTCACACACACCATCAGATCTACGTCTAATAGATCCCTCACCGTCACACGCACCATCAGATCCACATCTAATAGATCCCTCACACACACCATCAGATCCACATCTAAGAGATCCCTCACACACACCATCAGATCCACATCTAATAGATCCCTCACACACACCATCAGATCCACATCTAATAGCTCCCTCACACACACCATCAGATCCACGTCTAATAGATCCCTCACCGTCACACGCACCATCAGATCCACATCTAATAGATCCCTCACACACACCATCAGATCCACATCTAATAGATCCCTCACACACACCATCAGATCCACATCTAATAGATCCCTCACACACTACAGAAGAAGCTCATCTGTGAGTAATTAGTGAGACAGTCGTGACATTTCCTACAAACGTCGTGTTGAACCAGCGGCGCCCCAGATACGTTATTCATGGATCATGAGGATGAGGATGAGGATGAAGGTGAGCGTGGGTTCCCATCACAGAATGAAAATATTGACGGAAACGAGTGAACTTCATATAAATAAAAACATTCCAGCAAAGAATCACAAACATCATGATGTTCTTCAGCTCATGAGAATCAGTGAACGAGGAGATCCAGCTCCACAACGTTCCCTCACTGGCTGGGATGATATTTCTGGGAAACGCCAAACCGGATCATCTCTATTTAGTGGTCAGAAACTCAGAATGGACTTGTGTGTGTACGAGCTACTGTAGGGTTCTAGATGGAGCCTAGATGGAGTGTTCCTCTAGAAGAACAAATGAAGGAACCAGCAGAAGAACCCTGTAAAGTTCCACGTACCTGAGGGTGAAGTGTTCCACCGTGGTCACTGTGTTCAGAAGAACCCTGAATCTGACGTTATGTCCTGGTTTCACAGGTCCGGGCGGAGCCACGATCTCCACGTTCCGGTCCAGAGGGATCCTGGTTCCGTCCCGTCTGACCTCGCCGGTGCTCAGCGTGACCGCGCCGATCCTCTGCGCCCCCCCTGCGCTCCTGGCGCACTCGTCCTCGCCGCCCTCTGCAGGAGAGACGGAGTAGTGCAGCTCCATGCTGAGTTCCTGCGAGCGCCTGCGCTGAAGAACCGGACTGAACCAGGACGCCGGGACGGCCAGCTGCACCACGCAGATTCCCACAATCCCCTGCAGCCTGCACGCCGCCGACACCGAGCCCTCCGATTGGTCACGCGTACCTGTGACACGTACACAGGGTAAGTTTTCCACCGGGAACTCCGCCTCCTGCCACTTCCGTCCGACCAGGTAGAACAGGACGTGGACCTGAGGTTGCTCCGCCCACACCGCCGTGCTCAGCAGGTGAGCTTTCACCCTCCACCTAGAGGAAGCAGGTGCGGCACTGAGCCACGCCCTCTGGAGGAGGTCTGCAGGTACCGGAGCCTCGGCGGAGATGTTGCCGTAGCTACAGCTGACTGACAGTGAGGGGGTGGAGCCGGCAGGTGGAAGGTGGAGGTAGAGAGGCTGCGTTAGTGAGTTCGGCGTGCCGTTGCGCATCACTTCCTGGGCGGAGTCACAGACGAGGAGAAAGGACGACTCGGCACCATGAAGACGACAGGAAACAGGAAGTGATGATGGGAAAGGGGTGGAGAAACGAGGAAATGACTCCATCAGCGTCACACTGCTCCGCCCTTCAATCACTGCGGAGAGAGAGAAAGAAGGTAAGAACCTCCATCAATGGACCTCCACCCATGAACCTCCACCATAAATCTCCACCCAAGAACCTTCTACCCATGAACCTCCACCCAAAAACCTTCTACCCATGAACCTCCACCCATTAACCTCCACCCAAAAACCTTCTACCCATGAACCTCAACCTACAATCTTTAAATGAAACCTCCACCCACAATCTTCTACCCACAAATCTCCACCCATGAACCTCCACCCAAAAACCTCCACCCACAACTTCTACCAAAACCTCCACCTATGAACCTCCATCTATAATCTTTAAATGAA
>NC_086008.1:522500-550000 GCF_030014385.1 Trichomycterus rosablanca
GATGAGGGTGTTGAGGATGAGGATGATGAGGGTGTTGAGGATGAGGATGATGAGGGTGTTGATGTGGAGGATGAGGATGAGGGTGTTGAGGATGTAGAGGATGAGGATGATGAGGGTGTTGAGGATGTGGAGGATGAGGATGATGAGGGTGTTGAGGATGAGGATGATGAGTGTTGAGGATGAGGGTGTTGAGGATGTAGAGGATGAGGATGATCAGGGTGTTGAGGATGTAGAGGATGAGGGTGGTGAAGGAGATAAAGGTGTTGAGGATGAGGATGATGAGGATTGAAGTTCTCTGATCACTTGAGGAGTTCTGAGGTTTATACAGAACACACCCGTATTTAAACCCCAGTGCTGAGATGAGGTGGGTTATGGAGCAGGTTCTTCACCTCCAGGACCTGCTGCAGGATGGGTGAGGTTGAGGATTCGGGAGTCGGAGCTCCTCTGATCTTCTCCTCATCATCACGCCGCGTTTATTCCGAGCTGGAATTGCAAAATGTGTCCAAACGTCTGAATCAGCAAGAAGTGAGGTGGTGCTGGATTTGGGAGGCGGTGATTTTTCATTCTTTATTCATTTATTCATGACAGCGGCGCTCAGGAGGAGACGCGAGGAGACGCGAGGAGACGCGAGGAGACGCACCTTCATTTCTGCACCGGCTTTTATTCTAATTCAGCGACGCCGAGTTTATTCAGGAAAACACCGAAATATTACCGCATAAATACAGCGAATAAAAAACCACACCCACATCCACCAACGAGAAGGTTCAATTCCCCTCACATCACTCTCATCAACCACTCACTCACTCACAGCCCAGATCTTCATCCTGTCCTGCTCTGGTGGAGGAACTGGGACCGTGGTCGGTGCTCAGTGAGCCTCGTTGGCCTCGTGTCCTCCTGCAGCTCAGTTTCAGATGATCAATGTCTCCGGTTCTCTTAATTGATGTCACCTGAGCCTCGTTAGCGTTAATTCACTTCAGCTGATGAGTCTCTCCGTCAGCTCCTCTGGAACCCTGATGCCAGGCGATGCCAGCGCACTTCATCTGCTCTCTGGAAGCTCACCCACAGTCACGGCATTTTTTAACCTCATTATGGAACCACCATGGAAGAGCGACTCCACCTATAGTTGCTGCTGGTTTACTGTCGTCCCCTGTTGGTTCTGAGGGTTCCATCGTTCCTTTGGTCTTAGAACCGAGTTGTTGCAGACGGGCGGAGCAGCCGGTCATATCGTGAGTCCAGATCTCGGTTCTGCTTTGTCCCTGTTTCCGTTATTTTGTCCAAACTTTTCTTCTTCCTCGCTCGCAGTAGAAGAGCTGGAACCAAATGTTCTCATTATTTCAGATTCTTGAGGAGACGCGGCAGGTAGAAATAATATTACACAGCATTGCGTCAACACCACACGTTCATCTTCAGAACCTTCTGATGAAGTATAAACCAGGATTACAGGGTTCTTCTGAAAGCCTTCAGAGTTTAAAGTTAAACGCTTCTTAGATGTCCATCATGGTAGTGAAACACCAACATGGGGGCCAGTTCATTACCAACCATCACTACCAACGTTCATCCAGCTATCTGAGGAGCCCAAATAAAAGAATGAGTCCATCCATCTCACCATCTTTAGAACCTTCTGATGAAGTATAAACCAGGTTTACAGAATTTCAAGGTAGTGAAACACCAACACAGGGGCCAATTCATTACCAGCATTCATCCAACTCTCTGAGGAACCCAACTGACCAATGACTCCTCAAAAACCCTTAACCCTCAGTTTAAATATCTGAAGAACTGGTCCATCCACCCATCTGACCATCTCCAGAACCTATACCAACCATCACTACCAATGTTCATCCAGCCAAAGTGATCAATCACTCCTCAAGAACCCTCAATCCTATACTTAAATATCTGAAGAACAGGTCCATTCATCTCACCATCTTTAGAACCTTCTGATGAGGTATAAACCAGGATTACAGGGTTCTTCTGAAAGCCTTCAGAGTTTAACGTTCCTCAAAGGTTCTTAGCTGTTCATCAAGGTAGTGAAACACTGGGACAAATTCATTACCAACCATTACTACCAACGTTCATCCAGTCTAACTGATCATTGACTCTCAAGAACCCTCAATCCTATATTTAAATACCTGAAGAACTGGTCCATTCATCCATCTGACCATCTCCAGAGCCTATACAGTTGGGCTACCATCTGAGGGACGTGTCTGGCCAACCATCAAACCATCTCCTGTCCCACCAATATCCAACCATTCAATCCAAAGAGCCTATCCACCCATACACAACGTTCATCCCAAGTTCCAAGCAGCCTTTTAAGCATTAAAATCTAATCCACACATCTCCAGTAGATGAACCATCAACCATTAAGAGCCCGTTCACCCATCTGACCATGGAACCACGTTAAGTTCCTGTCTAACACATCGAACATCTCAAGTAGCAATCCAACAACTCATTTAACACATCTACCTGATCACCTGAAGCCCAGTTCCATCCGTCCGTCTCTGTAAACATTGGTGTTGCTCCTCCAAACATCATCCATCATCAGACTTCAGGGGTGTCAGCAGGTTCCTCTACAGAGAGGCACCAAACTTCCTCATGAATGATTTACAGCTCTCAGTCCAGCCAACCGGAGAGCTTCCAGACTCCAACTCACACACACACACACACACACACACACACACACACACACACACACACACACACACACACACACACACACACACCACGCGGGGGGTCTACGGGTTAATAGCTCCCATCCACCTCATCAAGAACCGCTGACCCTCTACCCTCCAACCCAACCACGGTGGAGGCCAACGCCAACACCATCCATCAACGGCCGTCCATATCACCTACACTCACGTACCAGAGACACGCTCATCCATCTCAGAGACGTTCAGGTCCTGTTCTCCATCTCCACTACCATTACACACCATTATAACCATTATAACCATCATACACTCTCCATCACCACTCAATTATAACCA
Organism: Trichomycterus rosablanca; assembly: GCF_030014385.1. NCBI lineage: Eukaryota > Metazoa > Chordata > Actinopteri > Siluriformes > Trichomycteridae > Trichomycterus > Trichomycterus rosablanca. Next base: position 525,479 of record NC_086008.1, read on the forward strand.
TCATAAATTCCTACATTCCCTTACAGATCATGTGCACCAGCATCTTCTCATTTATGACAGACACATCAGTTTGGAAAGACACATCTTAATTAACCCTGCACCATCAGGACCAAAACCAAACAGTGACGTCCAAGGAAGCATCTGTGGATCTCCACCATCAACCTGGGACAAGTCGTCGATCCCGGTGAGAATGTAAAATAATATCTGAGACTATGAGAGTTCTAGAACCCCTAAGAGCTTCAGTTATTCTGCAATAATGGAGGTTTGGAGCAACCTTCTAGATCAGGGAGGTGTGAAAGAACCCAACAGTCACACTAAACCAACTCCATAAGTCCTGGGCAGAGACGGAAGAACCTGTTGGACTCAAAACCATCTCTGTAGCCTCCATGATTAAGATCCTCATGTTGTACCTGGAGGTAACAGGTGTATGAAAGCAAACTAACCATCTCTACTGTGAAACATGGTGGTGGTAGCATCACGTTGTGGAGGTCCTGGTAAGAAATAAGAGGCACATATATGAGGGCATCAGCTCACCAGAATAATACCCACAAAAGAGGGCAGTGTGGAGGAGGAGGTGGAGGTGGTGGAGGTGGAGGAGTTGGAGGAGGTGGTGGAGGAGGAGTTGGAGGAGGTGGAGTTGGTGGAGGAGGAGGTGGAGGATGTGGTGGAGGTGGAGGAAGTGGAGGAGGAGGAGGTGCAGGTGCAGGTGGAGGATGAGGTGGAGGAGGTGGAGGAGGTGGAGGAGGTGGAGTTGTAGGTGGGGGAAGGAGGTGGAGGAGGTGAAGGAGGTGGAGTTGGTGGAGGAGGAGGTGAAGGAGGAGGAGGAGGTGGAGTTGGTGGAGGAGGAGGTGTCAGAGGTGTCGGTGGAGGAGGAGGAGGTGCAGGTGGAGGATGAGGTGGAGGGAGATGGAGGAGTAGGTGGAGTTGGAGGTGGGGGAGGAGGTGGAGTTGGAGGTGGGGGAGGAGGTGGAGGTTGATGGAGGAGGGGGTGGAGTTGGGGGAGAAGGATGTGGAGAAGCTGGATGGAGGTGGAGGTGAAGGAGGAGTAGGTGGAGTTGGAGGTGGGCGAGGAGGTGGAGTTGGAGGTGGGGGAGGAGGTGGAGGTTGATGGAGGTGGAGTTGGGGAAGAAGGATGTGGAGGAGCTGGATGGAGGTGGAGGTAAGGGAGGAGGTGGAGCAGGAGGTGTAGGAGAAGGAGGTTGGAAGTGGTGGAGGTGGATGAAGGAGGAGGAGGTGGAGGAGCTGGATGGAGGAGGAGGTGAAGGAGTGTGGAAAACTTGGTGTAGCAGCTGTGTTATGAGTCAGTGAGTAAAAGTTTGGTGTGTTATTGAAAACACACGACCTTACACAGCGGGGGGGGGGGGGGGGGTGGGGGGGGGGGGGTGGACGAGTGCCCGTCCTGCTGGCACACACTGATCAGTAAGCCTGGCATGACATGGTAATGGTGCGGGTACAGAGCCAAACTCTACAGCTGCACCACCGAGAGACGCAACAACATTCCAGAGAAAGTCACACCAGGAGACAGAGTGTGTGTGTGTGTGTGTGTACAGTGTTTATAGTGTATGTTTGTGTACAACGTTAATAGTGTTTGTGTGTAAACTGTTTATAGTGTATGTGTACAATGTGTGTGATGGTTGTGTGTACAGTGTGTATAGTTTGTGATGGTTGGGTGTACAGTGTTTATAGTGTATGTGTGTGTACAGTGTGTATAGTGCATGTGTGTGTACAACGTTTAGTGTGTGTGTGTGTAAACTGTTTATAGTGTGTGTGTACAATGTGTGTGATGGTTGTGTGTACAGTGTGTATAGTGTATGTGTGTGTACAGTGTGTATAGTTTGTGATGGTTGTGTGTACAGTGTTTATAGTGTATGTGTGTGTACAACGTTAATAGTGTTTGTGTGTAAACTGTTTAGTGTGTGTGTGTGTACAGTGTGTATAGTGTATGTGTGTGTACAGTGTGTATAGTGTATGTGTGTGTGTGTGTACAGTGTGTATAGTGTATGTGTGTACAGTGTTTATAATGTGTGTGTGTGTGTGTGTGTGTACAGTGTGTATAGTGTATGTGTGTGTACAATGTTTAGTGTGTGTGTAAACTGTTTATAGTGTGTGTGTACAATGTGTGTGGTGTGTGTGTGTAAACTGTTTATAGTGTGTGTGTACAATGTGTGTGGTGTGTGTGTGTAAACTGTTTATAGTGTGTGTGTACAATGTGTGTGGTGTGTGTGTGTAAACTGTTTATAGTGTGTGTGTACAATGTGTGTGGTGTGTGTGTGTACAGTGTGTATAGTGTATGTGTGTACAGTGTTTATAGTGTGTGTGTGTGTGTGTGTGTGTGTGTACAGTGTGTATAGTGTATGTGTGTGTACAACGTTTAGTGTGTGTGTAAACTGTTTAGTGTGTGTGTACAATGTGTGTGGTGTGTGTGTACAGTGTGTGTGGTGTGTGTGTGTACAGTGTGTATAGTTTGTGATGGTTGTGTGTACAGTGTGTGTGGTGTGTGTGTGTACAGTGTGTATAGTTTGTGATGGTTGTGTGTGTACAGTGTGTAGTGTGCGTGTGTACAGTGTGTACACAGTGTTTAGTGTGTGTGTATATAATGTGTATAGTCTGTGTGTTTAGTGTCTGTGTACAGTGTTTATAGTGTGTATATACTGTATATGTGTATAATGTGTGTGTGCATCATGTGTGTATACTCTATTTATAGTGTGTGTGTGTGTGTGTGTGTGTGTGTGTTTAGTGTCTATTTGTGGTGTGTACAGTGTTTGGTGTGTGTAGTGTGTTTATAGTGTGTGTATAATGTGTGTACAGTGTGTGTATTTATAGTGTGTGTGGGTGTGTACAGTGTGTAGTATGTATACAGTGTGTATAGTATGTATAGTTTTTTATAGTGTGTGTGTGTACAGTGTTTATATTGTGTGTAGTGTGTATAATGTGTGTACAGTGTGTGTGTGTGTGTGTACAGTGTGTATAGTGTGTGTGTGTGTGTACAGTGTGTATAGTGTGTGTGTGTGTGTGTGTGTGTGTGTGTGTGTGTGTGTGTGTGTGTGTGTGTGTGTTGATGTAGTGCTGCTACACTTTCACTGTAAAAGCGTGAAAAACAATTTAGAGTGGGGGGGGGGCACCCGCTGCTACAACTCAAACAACACACACAGCAGGGAGGCAGAAAGCATTCTACTGCCCCCCCCCCCCCCCCCCCAATTCCCCATACACACTTGAGTAACACACACACACACACACACACACACACACACACACACACACACACACACACACACAACAAATTCCCACATCTTGCTTATTGGTCCGTTGCACCCAGTGAAGCATCATTTCATTTTCAAACACACACAAACACACACACACACACACACACACACACACACACACACACACAAATACACACACACACACACACACACACACACACACACACACAGAGCGACGCCCCACTGCAGCTCTACAGTCTGACGCTGATGTTTCTCTTTACCAGGAAACAGTAAGACAGGGAGAGAAATACCCGGTACAGCGGGTACGTGAGGGTCCTGATGTGGTACCTGTGAGGTCAGCACGGGTCCAAACATCACCAGGACCAGCACACAGAGAGTGATGAGAGGAGATCAAACACTGGACCGGAGACCAGAGGACAGAGAACTATGGGCAGTGACCAGTAAAAAGTGACCAGCATGTTGAGGGTTTGGAGATGTTGGTGAGTTATGGTGAGGTTGGTGAGGTTGGTAAGTTCAGGACCAGGACCAGGACCAGGACCAGTATGATGAGGTTTGATGAGGGTTTGATGAAGTTTGATGATGTTTGGCGAGGCGGTCCTGTCACATGATCACGGCGAGGGCGGAGGGTTGGTGGAGGGTGGATGGTGGTGTGTTAGTGATGAACGTTGGCAGCACAGCGCCACATTCAGGAGGAAATTTTTAATAGCGTCCAATAAAAGAACGACCTCCCGATCCACTCCTCCATTCATCACCCTCTATAAATCACCCACAATCACACACACACACGCACCGGGATCTGCTGCAGACCAGCACTGTGTGTGTGTGTGAGCACCGGCGTGTTCACACCGACAAAGGAAATATCGACGCCCGTCTGTAGTGAAGTCGTTAACGTTAATTAAATCGCTCAGTGTTTACGCCGTCGCTGACACGGGAACAGTGTGGCTCATGGGGACGACAGCAAAGCATTATGGGTAGGGCGAGAACCAGGGTTTTAAACCCCAGCTGTGCTACCAGCCGGTCGGGCACCTATCAGCTAGTCTAAGGGTCTCGGTGCAGCGGCGTCGATCAGCCAGCAGAGGACGTAACTGCAGCACCTATGAGGAGATGATAGGTGCTGCAGTTACGCCCTCTGCTGGCTGATCGACGCCGCTGCACAGAGACGGGGGATAACAGACTCTCCGTGCGCGATACGGATCTCCGTATGAACCCTGGTGCAGGTGAAAAGAAGCGGTCGGTACTGCACACATGTCACAGGGGGCGTGTGTTAGTCACGACCCTCCTGGATCAGGACTGGAGGTCTGCAGCACCTCAGTAGAGGAGAAATACCATCGGGGAATCGGATACGACTAAATTAGAAGGAAAAATCAGGAAACCAAAAATAATCCGTCCGTTTCTCTGTGTCTCTGTGTGGCTCGCTCGGCTGGTTTCGTTTCCCCCTGTGGCCCCCGCTGTCATTTTCTGTTTACGTGTCGTGTCCACACACACACACACACACTCTCTGTCTCACAAACACACACACACACTCTCTGTCTCACACACACACACACTCTCTGTCTCACACACACACACACACACTCTCTGTCTCACACACACACTCTCTGTCTCACACACACACACACACACTCTCTGTCTCACAAACACACACACACACACATACACATACACACACACGCACGGTGTTCGGTGTCTCTTGTTGTGAACGGTAAGACACGGCATGTCAGCAGAAGTTTGGACATCACAGACACCTTTGAGGCACCTAATCCCAGAGAGTGTGTGTGTGTGTGTGTGTGTGTGTGTGTGTGTGGTCAGCACTTTAGATGTGTTTCTTTGCCCCTGAATCACTGTTACACTCCAGCAGGTCGTACGAGGAGACCTGACACTCCACAACTTATACGGTAATAAAAGACATCGTGGCAACACTTTAGGGAAGGACCTGCCCTGTGTGAGCATGACCGTAACCCTGAGAACAAACCTGGTTCATAATGGCATGGTTTGGTTTGATGCGGAACTCCAGAAGCCTGCACAGATCCCTAAGCTTAACCCTATTAGAAAAGTTTGGGATGAATTGGAATGCTGACTGTGACCCAAGCCTTCTTGTCCAGTGTTGGAGCCTGACTTTTTAACCAAGAGGGGAAAAATCCCCACAGAAACACTCCAAAAGCCACTTAGAACAGTGGATGCTGTTATAGAAGAGCTCAGTCAGGTGTTCATATACTTTTGGTCCTGATAAAGATGCTGAATCACGTGGACCAGAACCTCAGGGCTGTGGGGGTCATAAAGCCTGCTCGACTGTGGACAGTGACCCCCCACGACCATCGGTAAGCTGGAGTTTGGGGGTTTCTTTCTGACCTTGGTGTGAGGACCACTGTTCCATGTATGTATGTTCTCCCAGATAGACTTATGCAGAAGAGCGCAACTGCAGTCCTGTTCCAAATCATATTAACCATTCAGTGTGTGTGTGTGTGTGTGTGTGTGTGTGTGTGTGTGTGTGCATACACAGTGTGTGTATAATGTAAGCATGTGTACCTGTATTCAGTGTGTGTGTGTGTGTGTGTGTGTGTGTGTGTATATGTGTATATGTGTCCATATACTTTTGGTCACGATGTCTATCTGGGAGAACATACATGGAACAGTGGTCCGCACACCAAGGTCAGAAAGAAACCCCTAAACTACAGCGTACTGTCTCGATGGACAGGTGTCACTGTCCACGGTCGAGCAGGCTTTATGACACCCACAGCCCTGAGGTTCTGGTCCACGTGATCAGCAACACACTTCTGATTGGTTTATCAGCAGGTCATGATGATCTAAAGCTCGCTGGACTGTGTACAGTGTTCTCCACATTCCAGAAGCTGGACTTGTGCTGGTTCCCAGACTACATCAGACCATCAGGACCAGTTTCCTCCCAGTATGAGATGCCGGTTCTGGTTTTCTGATCGATCCTGAACACTGAACCGTAGTTGTACGGGCAAAGAGACGCAGAGAATCAGGGGCTGTTTCTACACCAGCGCATTCATCTGCTGTCCAGAAACTTGTGATCCCACAGAATCCTCCACACTGGTGATCAAACTGGGTTCCAGTGGTTCAGTCACAGAGCTGCACACATCAAAATAAGTATGTGCCCCCTCCGTCCTCCCGCTATAAATACACTCCACTCATTCCTTCTACAGCTCCTGTGTTTCTGTCCACACACACACACACACACACACACACACACACACACACACACAGAACTACACACACACACACAGAACTACACACACACACACAGAGCTACACACACACACACACAGAGCTACACACACACACACACACACAGAGCTACACACACACACACACACAGAGCTACACACACACACACACACACACACAGAACTACACACACACACACACACACACAGAACTACACACACACACAGAACTACACACACACACACACACAGAACTACACACACACACACAGAACTACACACACACACACACACACACACAGAGCTACACACACACACACAGAACTACACACACACACACAGAGCTACACACACACACACACAGAACTACACACACACACACACACACACACACACAGAACTACACACACACACAGAACTACACACACACACACACACAGAACTACACACACACACACAGAACTACACACACACACACACACACACACACACACAGAGCTACACACACACACACAGAACTACACACACACACACACACACAGAACTACACACACACACACACAGTGAATGGAACATCTTAAGTGATGCGCTTTAATCCGTTAAATCCAGAAGAGCGCGGCTGCAGTCCTGTTCCAAATCATATTAACCTTTCAGTGTGTGTGTGTGTGTGTGTGCATACACAGTGTGTGTATAATGTAAGCATGTGTACCTGTATTCAGTGTGTGTGTGTGTGTGTGTATATATATATATATATATATATATATATATATATATATATATACAGTATATACACTCAGTGTGTGTAGACTATTATGGGATGTACAGAGACTGTTACGGGATGAAGAGCCGGTCCTTCTCATTCAGCATCAGTAATCTCTCCCAGTGGAGTAGAGACTGTTATAGCCACAATATAAGAACACTTACTCTATACAAACATCGTTTTAAATGGGATGTTTAACAAGCTCATGTTCAGGTGTCCACATACTTTTGGTCATCAGAGCACAACATCACAACTGGTGTTTGACTGAATAGGCACAGATCCAAAATCTAAGGAGAGGAGACTGTTAGAGCAGTAAATGAACTTCATATTAATGCCAGTATTCAGGTGTCCACATACTTCTGGTCATACAGGCTCCAGTGTTTCTATACTGGGCCCTTCGGTCCAGGTCCCTCATTACCTAAAGTACTACAGTGAGGAGGATGACGGTACCAAAACACGATGGTACCTGATGGTCCAGCATGACCGGCTGCCTGGAGTTCAGGACCACCTAGAGTTGGGACACGCTGACATGAAGACGAGCGTCCAGAAACTTACGGAAAACAACAATATTCCAGACTTTCCTAGAGGACTTGGTCTTCAGAGCACCATCGCCTCAGATCCACCAGGCTTCAGAAGATTCATCCTCTAATGACACCCTGCTAATGACTGAGGTTCTAGTGAAGACCTTGACGTGTCCATCAGGAGCAGCAGGATGGTTCAGCAGATGAAGATGGACGAGATCAAAGAGCTGTTAGGAAGCTTTAATGCTGAGCCAGACCTTCAGCTCACCTTCTGATCCTGGACCTCCAGCAGTCTGATCCACACAGCAGGAACGTTCTCCTCATAAGTGTGTGTGTGTGTGTGTGTGTGTGTGTGTGTGTGTGTGTGGTTCTCCTGCATCAGAGCAGCAGAACTCACACAGAACCAAACAGTACTGATAAATAGTTCCAGTACAGAACCAGTCTGGTACCAGTTACACCTCCAGATCCTGCAGAAACCCTGGAGAAGATCAGAAGATCAGAAGGAGAAGGTCCAGGTCCCAGTGTTCCTTTACTGCGCCCCTTGTTCCAGGTCCAAGTGTTCTTGTACTGGGCCCCTCAGTCCAGGCCCCAGTGTTCCTAAACTGGTTCCCTTGGTCCAGGTCCCAGTGTTCCTGTATCGGGCCCCTCGGTCCAGGTTCCAGTTTTTCTGTACTGGGCCCCTTGGTCTAGGTCAGTGCACCTGTACTGGGCCCTTTGGTCCAGGTCCCAGTGTTCCTGGTTCTCGTACTGGTCCCCAGCAGACGTGTTTGATTGGACAGTGGGATGATTGGGCCCCGCCCCCCGGCCCCCCAGCGTGATGTTAGCGCTATCAGATTACCCAGCTCGTATTACAGCTCTGATCCGCTGCTCTAATCTGTCCATCAGCGGCGGCTCTGAGGGGGGTGGAGGAGCGGAGAGGGAATTATCAGTCAGTGCCAGGGGGGGGGAACGAGTGCCAAGCACAGATCCAGTCCTCGATTACCCCAACCCCCACCCCACCCACCCCGCGCCCCCCCGAGAGATAAACGCAGGGTATAAATAGCTTAGCTCCGAAATGAAGTGATGAGGATATTATCCAGGAAGAGGAAACGCTCAAACTTATTTATGAGAGAGAGACGAGCGCTCGTCCTGCCCCTCAGTCGGGAAGGGGGGGGGGGGGGGGGGGGGGGGGTCAGATACCACACAGTCAAAAGTTTATGGACACCTCTTCCAACAAGTCATGTCCAAAAGCACTGCAATAATGCTAGTGTTTCTTTAATGTACCGTTAGTCCGTTAGTCCTCATAACAAGAAGTAAGCTGGAGACACTGTTCACAGTCAAGCAAGCTTCATATCAGCATGGACTTAAAGCCTTCTGTGCATGAAAGAAAAAAATCCAGGGTTCTAACCCTGCTTCAGTTCCTGCTCCTGCTTCAGCTCCTGTCCCTGACCCTACGCCTGATCCTGATCCTGATTCTGCTTCAGCTCCTGATCCAGCCCTTGCCTCGGCCCCTGCTTCAGCTCATGCTCTTGCTCCTGCTACTCTTCAGCTCCTGTCCCTGCTTCAGCTGCTGATCCTGATCCAGCTCATGCTCTTGCTTCTGATCCAGCCCCTGCCTCTGCTTCAGCTCTTGATCATGATCCTGATCCTACTCCTGATCCAGCTCCTGATCCTGCTCCTAATCCACCTCCTGATTCTGCTTCTGATCCTGATCCAGCTCCTGATCCTGCATCTGATCCAGGTCCTGATCCTGCCGTGCTTCAGCTTCTGATGCTTTCCCTGCTTGAGCTCTTGATCATGATCCTGATCCAGCTCTTACTTCTGCCCTGCTTCAGCTTCTGATCCTGCCCCTGATTTAGCTCCTGCCCCTGTCCCCACTCCAGCTCCTGCTCCTGTATGGCTCTTGTTCAGGAGATGATCTCCAGGCTCCGGTGCAGTTCTGATCCGGTGGTTTGGAAGCAGGCGTTCGGTTCTTGCGTTTCGGTGACGGTGTTTTTGGAAGCGTGATGATTTAAGCTAACATTAATAGAGTAACAGGAAGTGAAGCGCGGCGGCGGCGGCGGGTTTCTGATTAGCCTGATGAAGTTTGAACCTGAATGAGAATCTCATTTATTTTCTCCTGATGTGTTTCAGTCTCCGACTGCTCAGACAATAAATCTGCACATGAGTTATTCATACCAGCACATCGTACAGCTCCATCTATTACCCCCCTCCGTCTGTGTGAGGGGCGGGGCGGGGCGAGGGGACCGGGGCGAGGGGACCGGAGGGGCGGGGCGAGGCGAGGGGACCGGGGGGGGGACGCTATCAAAACTGCACCTCACACACGTCCTGCTCCTCACACTTCATTAATAACAATATATTCAGCATAATCCTGAATACAGTCTACATACACACATTACCCATGAGGCTCTGCTGTACAGTGCAGTGTAAAAGCCCCCCCCCCCATATATAAAAACACACTGTTGAACTCCACCTGACCCTGTGTGAAAAAGTAATCACCCCCCTCAGCTACTAACTCACCCAGGTTACCAGGTTCTGAACCTAAAGCTCACTTAAACAGAACCTGTCTGGTGATGTGGAGCGGCGCATGATGCCTCGTTCTACACAGACTCAGATACACACACAAAACACAGGCACTGGACTCTGGGACTCCAGCGAACCACAGTGAGAGCCGTTATCCACAAATGGGGACAGCTTGGACCAGTGATGAACCTTCCCTGGAGAGTCCAGCCTACAACCAACGTTTCACCAAGTACACGACCACAACTCATCCAGGAGCTCACAGAAGAACCCAGAGGAACATTTGTGGGAGCATTGCAAGAGCATTGTGAAGGCATTGTAGAAAGGTTGTGGAAACGTTGCAGGAGCATTATAGGAGCGTTGCAGGAAGGTTTTGTGGGAGCGTTGCAGGAGTGTTGTAGGAAGGTTGCAGGAGCATTGTGGGAGCGTTGTGTTGTGGGGGCATTGTAAGAAGGTTGCAGGAGTGGAGTGGGAGCATTGTGTTGCGGAAACGTTGCAGGAGCGTTTCAGGAAGGTTGTGTTGTGGGAGTGTTGCGGAAGCGTTGTGAAAGCGTTGTAGAAAGGTTGTGGAAACGTTGCAAGAGCGTTATAGGAGTGTTGCAGGAAGGTTTTGTGGGAGCACTGTAGGAAGGTTGTGTTGTGGAAGCGTTGTAGAAGCGTTGCAGGGTGGTTGTAGGAAGGTTGCCGGAGCGTTATGTTGTGGAAGCGTTGTAGAAGCGTTATAGTAGGGTTGTAGGAAGGTTGCAGGAGAGTTGTGGAAACGTCGTAAAAAGGTTGTGTTGTGGAAGCGTTGTAGAAGCATTGTAGGAAGGTTGTGGGAGCGTTAGGTTGTGGAAGCGTTGTAGAAACGTTGTAGTAGGGTTGTGGGAAGGTTGCAGGAAGGTCGGGGTGAGAGACGGAGGGTTTTCTCACTCTAAATGGAGGATCCATTAGCAGTTAGCTCGTCTACAGGGGCGGCCATGATAAAAATAGAGCACCGTTCAGGGAATTTGGGGGTCTCTTTACACCCCCGATCTCCCATTACGGGTGCAGGAAGCGTTATCAGACAGATGGAGTGAGGGAGGATAACAGTCAGCGAGAGACTCCAGATGAATCATGGGAAGTTTTTTACTAAACACAGCTCAGTGAAGTCGAGACGTGTGGTCGGTTAGCATTACAGCACGCTAACATCTCCGCTCCTCTGAGAGGGTCTCCACTGAAATGTAGTGAGTCCTGTTGAACCAGGAGAGCTCTGGTGAGGTACTGGGGCTGACTGAGAGGAACCGTCATTCCGATTCATCCCACAGGGGTTCAGAGGGTAAAGGTCAGAGATCTGTGCGGAACACCGGAGCTCCTCCACATCAAACTCAACCAAACCAAACACAGGGGCTCAGTCATGCTGGAACAGGAGACGCCCTTCCCTAAACTGTTAGCAGTGATGGAGTGGAACTGTTCTCCGCTGTGGAAGCGTTTCTGTATCTGAGGGAGTTGGCGAGCGGCCGGTTCTGAGCTCCTCAGATGAAGATTGATTGTGTTACAGTAATGAAATCCTCAGAATCTTCTCCTCCAGCTTCATCTGCACTGACGTGGTTACTGACGCCTCCTCACTTCTCCTCTCCATCCATCTCAGCTTCTCCAGCACTTCTGTTCCTCCTCTCCTCCTCTTCTCATCCTCAGCTTCTCCAGCACTTCTGTTCCTCCTCCGGACGCTGTATCTATGGACGGACTCTGTATCTATGGACGGACTCTGTATGTATGGACGGACTCTGTATGTATGGACGGACTCTGTATCTATGGACGGACTCTGTATCTATGGACGGACTCTGTATGTATGGACGGACTCTGTATGTATGGACGGACTCTGTATGTATGGACGGACTCTGTATGTATGGACGGACTCTGTATCTATGGACGGACTCTGTATCTATGGACGGACTCTGTATGTATGGACGGACTCTGTATGTATGGACGGACTCTGTATGTATGGACGGACTCTGTATCTATGGACGGACTCTGTATGTATGGACGGACTCTGTATGTATGGACGGACTCTGTATCTATGGACGGACTCTGTATCTATGGACGGACTCTGTATCTATGGACGGACTCTGTATGTATGGACGGACTCTGTATCTATGGACGGACTCTGTATCTATGGACGGACTCTGTATGTATGGACGGACTCTGTATCTATGGACGGACTCTGTATCTATGGACGGACTCTGTATGGATGGACGGACTCTGTATGTATGGACGGACTCTGTATGTACAGTATGGACGGACTCTGTATCTATGGACGGACTCTGTATGTATGGATGGACTCTGTATCTATGGACGGACTCTGTATGTATGGACGGACTCTGTATCTTTGGACGGACTCTGTATGGATGGACGGACTCTGTATGTATGGACGGACTCTGTATGTACAGTATGGACGGACTCTGTATCTATGGACGGACTCTGTATGTATGGATGGACTCTGTATCTATGGACGGACTCTGTATGTATGGACGGACTCTGTATCTTTGGACGGACTCTGTATGTATGGACGGACTCTGTATCTATGGACGGACTCTGTATGTATGGACGGACTCTGTATGTATGGACGGACTCTGCATCTATGGACGGACTCTGTATGTATGGACGGACTCTGTATCTATGGACGGACTCTGTATGTATGGACGGACTCTGTATGTATGGACGGACTCTGTATTTATGTATCTGTACTTAAATGCGCCGCTGCATTAAACAGAATTTTAACACACTTCCACGTTAGCGATGCATCATGTGACTCGTTTGTACCTAATTAGCGAGTGACCAGGATGAGCGCTGGGCGAGTGATTAATGACCGATGTAGGAGTGTGTGTGTGAGTGTGTGAGTGTGTGTGTGAGTGTGTGTGTGTGAGTGTGCATGTGTGTGTGTGCGTGCATGTGTGTGTGAGTGTCGGTACACACGGTTATATTTATACAGACCCAGAAATTAAATTCTGCACCTCGGTGATGCAATGCAGTAAATTACAGGAGGAGAACCCGTTTCTGGGGTCAGGGGGGTTCAGCTGCAGCCTCCTTGCTTTATTGTCCCGTTTTTTACTGTGCTGAAAGGATGCGCAGGTCTGGATGATCAGGAACCGTATCTGAACAGGTCTGGATGATCAGGAACCATATCTGAACAGGTCTGGATGATCAGGAACCGTATCTGAACAGGTCTGGATGATCAGGAACCGTATCTGAACAGGTCTGGATGATCAGGAACCGTATCTGAACAGGTCTGGATGATCAGGAACCGTATCTGAACAGGTCTGGATGATCAGGAACCGTATCTGAACAGGTCTGGATGATCAGGAACCATATCTGAACAGGTCTGGATGATCAGGAACCGTATCTGAACAGGTCTGGATGATCAGGAACCGTATCTGAACAGGTCTGGATGATCAGGAACCGTATCTGAACAGGTCTGGATGATCAGGAACCGTATCTGAACAGGTCTGGATGATCAGGAACCATATCTGAACAGGGAACGGGAGACGAGGTCCGGACCGTCCCAATCATTTCTGCTTCTGGTACTGAAGTTTGTGGTGTGGCCTCCTTCTTCATTACTGATTATACTGGAGATGATGGTGGAAACTAGATGGTGGAACAAGTGACTCCTCCTTATATTTAAGATGTAGAACATCAAATACTGCAGAATGTGCTGCTGAAGTAAAGTCCACAAATGAACCATGTAGCTCCATGTAGAGGAAGATGATCACCACTGAGTGAGTGTATGAGATGGCCAGAACAGAAAAGAAGCTCCTGAACCTCATTAAATCAAGAACCACAAAAGAACTTTGTAGCTGCGCCCAAGAACCATGTAGCTCCATCTAAGAACCATGGTGCTCCATCTAAAAGGAAGATGATCACCACTGAGCGAATGTACAAGAAAGCCAGAATGGAAAAAGAAGCTCCTTAACCACATTAGATCTAGAACCAGAAAAGAACTATGGAGCTCCATCTAAAAACCATGTAGCTCCATCTAAGAAAAAGATGATCACCACTGAGCAAGTGTACGAGAAAGCCAGAACAAAAAACGAGCTTCTGCACCACATTAAGTCAAGAACCACCCTAGCGGTTAAGGTACTGGACTAGTAAGCATAAGGTTGCTGGTTCAAACCCCACCACTTCCATCTAAGAGGAAGATGATCACATGGAGGAAGATGATCACCACTGAGCAAGTGTACGAGACGGCCAGAACAGAAAAGGAACTCCTGAACCACATAAAGTCCTGCAAGTTCCAGAACTCTAGGTGTGTGATGAGGCACCACATGAGAACATTGAAGGCGACGTTACTGGATGACAGGACCTGTGGAAGGACTCAAGGGTTAGAGGAAGATCAAATATAAGCTTCACCTTCAGGTTCCTCATCATCCAAACCCCTAATTCATGAAGATCATGGAGGTATAAAGTCCATTACAGCCAGAACTCGATCTGTAATCTGATGATTAGTGTGAATACACACACACTCACTGTCCACAGTCAAGTGAGCTTAATACTGCCAAGATCTAGTGGGAATCTGCTGCTGATGACAGGAGCAAACCCAGATTCTCCCGGAGAAGAACAGGTCAGGCATTCCTACCCAACAACACTGTACCTACTGCATACAGCATACTGTGAGGAACATGAGACGATCTTGTACCAACACACTCCTGATCAAACGCAGGAGAAGCTCTGATCCTGAACCTGGTGTTCCTCCAGAACGTTCCTGTAGAAATAAAGCTCTGCGTTTGGAACACAGCCGACGTTAACAACAGCGCAGATGAAACGGCCGACATGAGCGCCACACCTGCAGCGTTCTGTTCAGCATCAAGAGCTTCCTTCAGTACAGAGGCATGCGGCGCGCGCAGTGTGTGAGTGTGTGTGTGTGTGTGTGTGTGTGTGTGTGTGTGTGTGTGTGTGTGTGTGTGTGTGTGTGTGCACGCATACGTGTTCAATCTGACAGGACAGCTAACTTCAACAAAGTCAAAGCGAATGTGCAGCGGTGCGTACAATAACACACACACACACACACACACACACACACAAACACACACACACACACACACACACACACACAATCAAAGCAGGTAGATCTAACAGCCTGTCAGTGTGTGTGCATGCGTGTGTGTGTGTGTGTGTGTGTGTGTGTGTGTGTGTGTTGCCACCTCCCGTCCAAAGAAGTTTATTTTTGAAAAATAAAAACACTCTTTCATTCCACACACACACACACACACACACACACACACACACACACACAGGCATGGTGCAGCAGTCTATTAAACCAGCCCTCCACCACAGAGAGCTGGAGCTGTAGCGGTCATAACGGTGCTACCAGCCTGGCCGGGCCCCCGTCAGTCACAGTGTCGTGTTCGCTGTAGGGAAGTTCGGAGTGTATGTCCTTGTTTGGGCTGAAACAGCGCCTCCTGCTGTATGTATGAGGCGCCTCGGTACTAGTAGTGCAGGAACACACAGAGGGTAACATGAGTCTCCGTAACAGGGAAGTGGAAATGACTAAACTGGGGGAAAATATGAAAGGAAAACAGAGCAGACCAGTCGAGTCGTTGTGAGGTGCACATGTCAGTGCGCTCTCAGTGCAGGTCCCGAGCCTGATACGATAATGAGGGTTGAGTCTGAAAGGGCGTCTGTTTAGAGTTCCAGAATTCAGTGGACATTAGCCCTACGATTGTGACTGAATACAATTCAAGTAATTTAGGGTTGAGGGGCCCAACAGTGGCTGCATGGTAGAGCTGAGATTCAAACCCACAACCTTCTAGTTAAAAACCCAAACTGGCTACCACTGTCCCAAAACTAAATGAATAAGTAAATATAAAAATAATAAGATGTATGTTATTACATAGATAATAAATATATAAATAATTAAATGAGTAAATATATAAATACATAAATAAACATATATAAATGATTTTACATAAAAAAATAAATACATAAATATTTAAATAAGTAAATTTATTATCTTATCTTATCTTAAATAGATAGAGAAGTATATATAAAAATCAATAGATAAGTACATAAATAAAAATAAATAATATAACAAATATACATTTATGTGAATAAATAAAAATATAAATAAAAAATAAATAAATGTTTAAATAATACTAATAATAATAAATAAATAAATACACATTGATAAATACATACATAAATAAATAAGTTAATAAATAAATATAAAAAATAAGCATTTATACAAATAAATATATAAACAAGTAAATAAGTATATGAATAAGTAAATATATATATAAAGAAATATATAAATAAGTAAATAAAAATAATAAATATTTAAATATAAATATATAAATAAATAAATAAATATAAATATATAAATAAATAAATAAATATTTATAGATATATAGATGAATATTTTTTGAAAAAATAAATAAATATATAAATAAATAAAAATAAATATATAGATGAATAATTTTTTTAAAAATAATAAATATTTATATAAATAAATAAAGTCCAGCAGCTAAAAGATTTTGGTGTACAATCTGAGCTCACGTTTGGAACAGGGGTACGGAGGGATGGTAGGAGTAAAGCTCTACAACCCTCTTTATGTTTAGAATAAAAATGCACCTCCTCGTTCTCTTGGTACCTTCTGCTCCTCGAATGCACCACCACTGGAACCACTAAACCATCAGCACTTACCAAACAGGACCAAGATTTAGGACTCATACAGCACCACATAAATAAGGCCTGTTATTATTACGCTACAGTACCAATCCACCTACCGGCATGGCTTTGAGAGGTGAAATGAACTCACGTGAACCTGCACTAGAACTGTCATCATGCTTTATCTCTCTCTGTGTCTCTGGAGGGTTTCAGTCCAGAAGCTCCATCTGAAATCTGATTCGGTCCAGCTAAGCACTCCGCCATCTGAATGTGCGCCATGGCAACCGCCTCCTCATCCACATTTATCTCAGCGCATCCCATAATAACCCTGAGCGTTCGGTTACTAGCACGGCGGGGTGAAGTCATCGGCTTAGCCATCGGGTTCGACTCCCAACGAGATGACGCCATTCAACGAGCGCCAGCCAAGTCGGCGCGGGAACGGGCTGCGTCCCAAATCACAGCATGGCCCTGATGAATAGTAATGAACCGTCCGGAGAGCGTTCAGTCATCCGGCTGCGTCCCAATCCACCAAGCACCAACTACTAACATCATCAGGATCTCCTCACACATCAGTCTGAGGAGGTTGGACGAGGTTTGGCCTCTTGACTGTTCCTACAGCAACTCCTTCTGTTTAGTAGTGTACGATCTGAGCATGAGGAGAACACAGAGCATCAGGGTATCCCGGTTCTTTATACGTTCTTCAGTGGCTTCACACACGGTAGTGGAGGCGTGTGCCAGTCTCCAACCCGCTATGGTCAACCTCTTTCACTTTCAACAGCTCTGTTAGCCAGATACACTAATAAACCACACATAGAACCAGAACCAGTACCAGAACCGGACCAGCTGAAGCTAAAACTACCAGAAACCAAAACAAGAAGCTAAAATAAGAACCGGAACCAGAACCAAAAGGTTTAACCAAAACAAGAAGGGCTCAGGATGGACCGGCACCTCGTCTAGCGTGTGTTACAGCATTAAGCCCTGTGGTTCTGGGAATGCCGGACCCACCGTGACCCTGACCAGGATAAAGAGGTGAAAAAACATGTGAACAATGAAATGACAAGTTGTGAATTAAAGGTGCCAATTAGAGGGGAAACCAAAACAGAACCAGAACCATAAAATTCGGCACCAAAAACCAGAACCAGACAAAGAATGAGAACCAAAACCCAACACACACAGAACCAGACCAGCTGTAGCTAAAACAGCCAGAAACCAAAACAAGAAGTTAAAATAAGAATGTCAACCAGAACCAGAACCAAAAGATGAACACAAACGTACATTTATACTAAAACACCACTGTAAGGGCTCAGGATGGACCGGCACCTTGGCCGGGGTGTGTTACTGCATTAAGCCCAGTGGTTCTGGGGATACCGGACCCACTGTGACCCTGATCACGGAACCAAAAACCAGTATCAGAACCAGAATGAGTTCAGGACCCAGAATCCCAGAAACCCAGAACTAGAACTCATACTTGTACTAATAAGAACAGAACCGGGTGACAAGACGAGTGTAAAACACAAGAACACGGTACCCACCACCCCACTGTGTGTGTGTGTGTGTGTGTGTGTGTGTGTGTGTGTGTGTGTGTGTGTGTGTGTGTGTGTGTGTGTGAGAGATAATGTTCCTCATTTGGCCTCAGCTGGCAATGAGTATTATCACGGATGGTTAAACACACACACACACACACACACACACACACACACACACACACACACACACACACACACAAGGCTAATAGAGGAACACAGCTCACTATGTACCACTATCAGCTGGCATATAGGTTCAGACATGCCACGTGTACCACACACACACACACACACACACACACACACACACACACTCACCCCTGGGCACTGGGAGCAGATGCCACTCTCTCACAACGGAGCTAAAAATACAGACAGGATTAATGAACGTAACTCTCCACCCACCTCACACCACGCTAACCAGAGAGTGAGACGAGTAAAGCCAGAGACAGGTGTAGAGTAAGATGGTTGGTGTGTGAGACAGGTGTAGAGTGAGACAGTTGGTGTGTGAGACAGTTCCTGGATGAAGTGCTGTTTACCTGCACTAATAACTAATCTTCACCTCGAGCTTTATTCATTCATTTAATATCTTACACACACACTCACACACCCGCGTGCGCGCGCACACACACACACACTCACACACCCGTGCGCGCGCGCGCACGCGCGCACACACACACACACACACACACACACACTCACTCACTCACTAATCCGTATGTGTTTCAACAGTCTGATAATAAATGTAATTTCATTTATATCCTCAGGACATGTTAAAGTGAGTGTGTGTGTCTGAGAGAGTATGTGTGTGTGTGACAGAGAGTGTGTGTATGTGTGCGTGTGTGTGTGAGAGAGAGAGAGTGTTTGTGTGTGTGTGTGTGTGTGTGTGTTCTTTGATGGACTAGCAGCCTGTCCAGTGTTTCGGCCAATTAAATCAGACCCACCACGACATCATTATCCACCTTTATTTATTATTTTATTTATTATTATAAATGTATTTTTATTCAATTATTTATACTTATTTATCTATTTATATATATTTATTTATTTTGTATTTATCTATATATATATACATTAGGGCTGTCGAAGTTAACGCGATAATAACGCATTAACGCGATCTCAATTTAACGCGATTTTAAAAAATAGTGCCGTTAACGCAAATTATATACAGGAAAAATGTACCTATACAGGAGGTGAGTGCCATGTAGAATTACATTACAAAGACCCACATTGTTATGTTTTGTACTTAATCACGAAATACAAATGATATGTGGAGAACGAGTTTGTCTTTATTGCTTAATCCACAACTTGGAGCATCACACTTAAACATAACACGCCGTCACCCGCTGCTCACCTGATACACATATCAGCTCAGTGACGTACAACACAGTGGTAACGTGATACGCAGATCATGTAAATGATATATATCACACGCATGATCATAATAAGCTTTTTTCTCTCTTCATTTTCCCTGACAAGTGAAAAACCAAAATATAGCAACCTTAACATTATGAGGAAGAATTTCAAAGATATTCCTTTGCAATACTTTATCATTTCAAGAATATGATACAGACTGACCAACACTATTAAGCCAAATCAGCATTGAAAATTGACTTTACTTTTAATATCCTTCTACAATGCTGGAGCTTCTTAAAACGGAATATTTTCTTTTAAACAGAAGTGTTATTTAAATGCTATTAAATTGTTTTCCAACAAAATCCGCCCAATCTGGCAACACTGGAACGCGTTGTTATTATTATCGCGTTAACTTCGACAGCCCTAATAAAAACGTATTCTGATATCCAGTTAGCAGCGTAGGGTTTATATAGCAGCAGGTAGAATAAGGTGAGAATAAGGTGCAAAAACAATCCAATATTGTGCAAAGATGCAAGTAATATAGTCACTAGTATGAGTTGTCAGAACCCAGGGAACAAGACTGTGTTGATTTGTGAATGAGTTTGTGTGTATGTTAGTGTATGTACACCGATCAGCCATAATATTAAAACCACCTCCTTTTTAAAAAAAAAATCTGATTAATCGCGATTAACTATATGAAATTCTGTGATTAATCGCGATTACAATTTTTAATCGTTTGACAGCCCAAATATATATATATTAACGTATGTATCTTATAATGTTTAAATGTATTTATTTATTTGTGAGTGTAGAAGTTGAACAGACATGGTGAAGAACGTTCGTGGATCCAGTGTTATGATGAGAACAGTGAGAATGGGAACAGTGGGTGGACAGAGACAAACTGGGAGTAACGGGGAGACAGACTGAGACAGAGGGAGACAGACGGGGGGGGTTGTTGTTCTTTACTGTATAACATTAGAGCTTCGTAAATGTCAAAAGTCAAACCCTCTCTACCCCCCAAACACCCCCCCACCACCACCACCACCACCCCCCGGTCTGTCTCCTCCTCTCAGTCTATAATGATAAAGATCGAAAATGTCAGATGTACATCAACATCATCATTGTGTGTGTGTGTGTGTGTGTGTGTGTGTGTGTGTGTGTGTGTGTGTGTGTGTGTGTGTGTGTGTGTGTGTGTGTGTGTGTGAGAGAGAGGGAGTGTGTGTGTGTGTGTGTGTGTGTGTGTGTGAGTGAGAGAGGGAGGGAGTGTGTGTTTATGCCCTGCAGTCTATCATTACAATCTGATGAAAGCACACACACACACACACACACACACAGATGATGGTGGAGGGCGTGGCTGAGTGAATGTCAGCTGTTTATCAGCAGGTTAGTGAGAGTGACGGGCGTCGACGTGCTGAAGTGAAATCGCTGCTCAGATCTTCACCTGATGGACAGAGGGAGAAACCAAAACCGGGAAAGTACCGACAGTAAAGCATTACAGTATAAAACCACAAACCGAGCAATAAACGAGACAAAACAACAAATCTGGTGAGAATCTGAGCTATAAACGAGACAAAACGAGACAAAATGGCAACTCTAGTAAGAATCTGAGCAATAAACAAGCTATAATTGAGACAAAACAACAAATCTGGTGAGAATCTGAGCAAAGACTGATACTTGTGGCAGTTTATAATTTTTTCTATCTCTTGAGCCTGATTGGTCAGATTCGGTGACACCGCTGTGTTGACGCCCACACCTTGAGAATCATGTGATCCAATTAGAAAGGGGCGGAGCCTCTAACGGAGCCACGTTCAGGTAGCTAGCATGCTAAGTAGTGCGCTCTACAGGGGGGAGGAGGGAGGAAATTAGGGAGTAAGAGCAGAAGGACCAATTACTGGAGAAAGTGACAAACCCACCTACTGAGTGATCTAGTGCCAACGTCTCCAGCCCACACATACACACACTCACACACACACACACACACACACACACACACACACACACACACCAGTCAGCTCGACAGCAAGGTCACAGAGGTCGTCACCAGTCTGAGTGTGTGTGTCTGGTTTGCCAGAAACTCGGCAGGATGGGCAGCATGTCAAGCCACTAACGAGAGCCTTGATCCATCAAACACACACACACACACACACACACACTCGCCACTGCAGAGGTCATCACACTGATCTTCTGAAGGTCCTCCAAATCCAGCATGCAGAGAACACACACACACACACACACAGTAACTGATAAGTGTGTGTGTGTGTGTGTGTGTGTGACTATCAAGTACAATGTAGTGACATCCATTACACTGATTCTAATGATAGCCCCAAACACACACACACACACACAGTGAGTAAATTTGGTGTTTGCCCGTGATGCCCACTTGTGTAGCGATCAGTCGAGTGATTGAACAGCCAATCAGAGAGAGCGACGTGAGAGTGGGCCTGTATGAAGAAACGAAATGGACTGCGCCAGAGGGTGCGCGGAACTCCTCCAGCAAGACCCACCAGGACGGTCGTCGCACCACAGCCAGATATTTAACTATCCACAGTAACTAACAGTAACCACGCCATACAGCGTCACTAACCCGGTTACCATCACACCATACAGCTTAACTAACCCGGTTACCATCACACATACAGCTTAACTAACCCGGTTACCATCACACATACAGCTTAACTAACTCGGTTACCATCACACATACAGCTTAACTAACTCGGTTACCATCACACATACAGCTTAACTAACCCAGATACCATCACATTGTACAGCTTAACTAACCTGGTTACCATCACACATACAGCTTAACTAACTCGGTTACCATCACACGTACAGCTTAACTAACCTGGTTACCATCACACATACAGCTTAACTAACCTGGTTACCATCACACATACAGCTTAACTAACTCGGTTACCATCACACATACAGCTTAACTAATTTGGTTACCATCACACATACAGCTTAACTAACCCGGTTACCATCACACATACAGCTTAACTAACCTGGTTACCATCCCACATACAGCTTAACTAACCTGGTTACCATTCCACATACAGCTTAACTAACCCAGTTACCATCACACATATACAGGGGTTGGACAATGAAACTGAAACACCTGGTTTTAGACCACAATAATTTATTAGTATGGTGTAGGACCTCCTTTTGCGGCCAATACAGCGTCAATTCGTCTTGGAAATGACATATACAAGTCCTGCACAGTGGTCAGAGGGATTTTAAGCCATTCTTCTTGCAGGATAGTGGCCAGGTCACTACGTGATGCTGGTGGAGGAAAACGTTTCCTGACTCGCTTCTCCAAAACACCCCAAAGTGGCTCAATAATATTTAGATCTGGTGACTGTGCAGGCCATGGGAGATGTTCAACTTCACTTTCATGTTCATCAAACCAATCTTTCACCAGTCTTGCTGTGTGTATTGGTGCATTGTCATCCTGATACACGGCACCGCCATTGGATGCACATGGTCCTCCAGAATGGTTCGGTAGTCCTCGGCAGTGACGCGCCCATCTAGCACATGTATTGGGCCAAGGGAATGCCATGATATGGCAGCCCAAACCATCACTGATCCACCCCCATGCTTCACTCTGGGCATGCAACAGTCTGGGTGGTACGCTTCTTTGGGGCTTCTCCACACCGTAACTCTCCCGGATGTGGGGAAAACAGTAAAGGTGGACTCATCAGAGAACAATACATGTTTCACATTGTCCACAGCCCAAGATTTGCGCTCCTTGCACCATTGAAACCGACGTTTGGCATCGGCACGAGTGACCAAAGGTTTGGCTATAGCAGCCCGGCCGTGTATATCGACCCTGTGGAGCTCCCGACGGACAGTTCTGGTGGAAACAGGAGAGTTGAGGTGCACATTTAATTCTGCCGTGATTTGGGCAGCCGTGGTTTTATGTTTTTTGGATACAATCCGGGTTAGCACCCGAACATCCCTTTCAGACAGCTTCCTCTTGCGTCCACAGTTAATCCTGTTGGATGTGGTTTGTCCTTCTTGGTGGTATGCTGACATTACCCTGGATACCGTGGCTCTTGATACATCACAAAGACTTGCTGTCTTGGTCACAGATGCGCCAGCAAGACGTGCACCAACAATTTGTCCTCTTTTGAACTCTGGTATGTCACCCATAATGTTGTGTGCATTGCAATATTTTGAGCAAAACTGTGCTCTTACCCTGCTAATTGAACCTTCACACTCTGCTCTTACTGGTGCAATGTGCAATTAATGAAGATTGGCCACCAGACTGGTCCAATTTAGCCATGAAACCTCCCACACTAAAATGACAGGTGTTTCAGTTTCATTGTCCAACCCCTGTAGCTTAACTAACCCGGTTACCATCACACATATAGCTTAACTAACTCGGTTACCATCACTAACTAACCCAGTTACCATCACACATACAGCTTAACTAACCCAGTTACCATCACATTGTACAGCTTAACTAACCTGGTTACCATCACACATACAGCTTAACTAACCTGGTTACCATCACACATACAGCTTAACTAACTCGGTTACCATCACACATACAGCTTAACTAATTTGGTTACCATCACACATACAGCTTAACTAACCCGGTTACCATCACACATACAGCTTAACTAACCTGGTTACCATCCCACATACAGCTTAACTAACCTGGTTACCATTCCACATACAGCTTAACTAACCCAGTTACCATCACACATATAGCTTAACTAACCCGGTTACCATCACACATATAGCTTAACTAACTCGGTTACCATCACTAACTAACCCAATTACCATCACACATACAGCTTAACTAACCCAGTTACCATCACACATATAGCTTAA